>NC_054705.1:41343522-41369790 GCF_016097555.1 Gigantopelta aegis | reverse complement strand
TTAGTAATTTTAAAAAATGAGGGTTAGGGGTATAAAACAGGCTAGCCCATTTTAACCCCGGGTATATTTTGGCGGGGGGTATATTTCGGGCTGTTACACCCATGGGCGTATGGGGAGTCGTTGATTTAGGGGGGCTGGAGGGGTTGATTTGCCCGAAATTTTACCCAGATAAAAACTGCCCGAATTTTCCCCACTGTTTTCCCACTGTTTTGCCCGAATTTGGGGGGTCAATTGCCCCCCCCCCCCCCCCCCCCCGGGTCGTACGCCCATGGTTACACCGGATCCCGACCCTGGATAGCCATCACTCTACACGGTAAATCTCAACGCGATTCTCTATTCAGATCGGAATAGTTCCGTAGGAGTTTCAATATTTATATTAATCAAATGCAGTCACACACACACACACACACACATATATATACTATGTAAATATCTATGCTATTTTTTAAGTGTATGGCATTTGTTTCTTTTTAGCCTTCATTGCTAATATGAGTTTTATCGGGGGGAGGGGGGGGGGTAATTATTTGCCTTCTTCCCCGCACCACGTCTTCATTTTGAATCTAACCAGTAAGAATGCTAAACCTCCATATAAAGCAAAACGTCGTGCCAAAGTAGGTAAAATTCCACTCCTGTAGTAACCTAGCAACCCTACAGTGAATGTAGGCCTATTAGTTAAATTCACACTTTACGAGATGTAGCGGTGAATATCCCGACAGTTTAATATCCACGGTCAACGTGTCACGTGGGCACACACTTGTAGTGATCTACGTCACTACAAGAAAGTACAGCGCAGGTTCGTTTCGCATATGAGCGTCGAGTTTCTTCATACAGCGTTGGTACTGGTCAACAACATGTATGTTTAATGCCACGACTGGACTAGAGAATAATCAAACTAAAACTCTGTGGCATCAGATTTAGGAAAAAATCTGTATTTTAGACACAGTAGCTTGCGGCCTTTGTTTGTCGACGATTGCTAAAGCATTACATAGAGTTTCAATATCAATAAGGGGAAGGATGGAGGTCACTCGAGTTAGCAACAATATTGCAATCGTGTTTGTTTTTTCAGAATCGACACGTGATCGTATAATCTAAGAGATGTACCTTCCGGATTTCAGTGTAAGTTATGACAATAAAAGTTCATTGTATTTAAATCATAATTTTTGGGGTCGAGACGTAGCCCAGTGATAAAACACTCTATTGATGCACGGTCGGTCTGGGGTCGATCCCCGTCGGTGGGCTCATTGGGCTATATTTCGTTCCAGCCAGTGCACCGCGACTGGTATTAAAAAGGCCGTGGTATGTGCTGTCATGTTTGTGGGATGGTGTATTATAAAAGATCCCTAGCCACTAATGGAACAATTTAGCGGGTTTCCTCTCTGGGACTATATGTCAAAGTGCCACATGTTTGACATCCAACAGCCAATGATTAATAAATCAATGTGCTCTAGTGGTGTCGTTAAAAAAAAAAAAAAACCTTTAACAGATAACAAAAGATTGATTTTGTATCTTATTATCGGCTATTGGACGTCAAACAGTCATTCTGACACTGTTTTTAGAGGAAACCCGTTGTTGCCACATAAGCTACTCTTTTACGACAGGCAGCAAGGGATCTTTTATTTACGCTTCCCAAAGGCAGGATAGCACAAATCATGGCCTTTGTTGATCCAGTTATGGATCACTGGTCGGTGCAAGTGGTTTACACCTACCCACTGAGCCTTGCGGAGCGCTCACTCAGGATTTGGAGTCGGTATCTGGATTAAAAGTCCGATGCCTCGACTGGGATCCGCACCCAGTACCTACCAGCCTGTAGACCGATGGCCTAACCACGACGCCGGTCTTAACAGATAACGATAGGTAAATCTGCAGCCGTCACGGGTTTTTTCTTCATGCAGCATCTCAGACATGATAGTCTTTGTGACACCAGTTGTGGAACATTGGCTGGAACGAGAAATAGTCCGACGCGAATCGACCCTAGACCAACCACGCATCAGGTCCATAATAATTTACCACTGAGCTACACCCCGCCCCTTATAACGTCCCTGTTTCTGGATGGAGCTCTCATTTCCGCTGGGCTACGTCATGCACAGTGGAAGCAAGTAGACGCTGGAGAGGGTGTGTGTGTGTGGGGGGGGGGGTGGGGGGGTGGGGGGGGGGGGTGCTGACTGAGATCGAGTGCACAAAGCAAAGTTTCTAGGGGTTTCGGGGGTATGCTCCCCTGTAAACCTTTTCAAAAGTCGATGTAATAAAATGTAATTTTCTCCATTCTAAAAGTAAAAGTAATCTCTACCTTAAGATTTACTACAAAAAATATTTTTGATTTAGATTTATTGGGGGAGGGGGGGGGGGGCTGGACACCCCCCATCCCGCTTCTCCGCGCCTATACGTCACGCCCACAGAGCTGTTTACACGAGACTCACACATGCCCATTTCCCAGAGACTTCACACTTTGAAGTCGACGATCCACCAGAATATCAACAAGCCTCTGTTGCACCTGTAGGTAGCCACTGAATTTAGCGTCGTTCCAGTCCTTGTCTTACGGGCATGTGGAACATCGAGGGGTTCGTCACAATGAGTTACTGAAATATTTGACATAGTAACACGCGTTTGTGAACATTTCTACTGGAATATATACTCTTCCAAAAAAGTAGAGCCATTTAAAATGAACTGTTGGTTGTCATCCCCACCCCCCACCCCCCTCCCCAATTCCTTCATGATTATCATGCATCTATTCCTGGTGCATATAAAAGATCCCTTGCTGCTAATCGAAAAAGAGTAGCCCATTAAGTGGCGACAGCGGGTTTCCTCTCTGTATTGTCCTGGGCCCCGTTCTATAAAAAGATATTGGCGAAGGTTAATTGTAACCAATAGGTCAGGTCAGGTCATAGGGCTTTACGTGCATATTCAGAGCAAGCTGTTGTAGCGCACGCCTGTCCTGGGCACAAGAGCCGGTTGCTCAAAAGAGAAAGATCAGGAACTAACATAGGTTTTGAATTTAGCGAGAGTAGCTCGTTAATTAGACCTATCTGATGCCGGGGTGTATCCCTAGGTTGCCCATAGGACCCTTAGAAAGTGCCTGACCGTTTCTGGTCGTGGCATGACATTTTTTTTTTTTTTATGTTGCGAGCACTACCAGACAATTCGCTGGTTGCTGAATTTATTTACCAATATTGTTGTTTAAAATTGATTAGTTAAAACATCCTAACCTGGTTTGCGGGCCTGACCTCCAAAGCTACAAGTCGGGAGGTCCAGGCCTAGTGTTTCTACATTTTGTGCATAGTTAACCAATAATTTTCATAGTTGATACGTAATGTCGAATGCGTTATTGCACGAAACAACAACCCCTTCGAAACACCAGTGTTTTAAAGGGACATTCCTGAGTTTGCTGCAATTTTTAAGATGTTATTGACTAACAGAGACTTTTTAACAATTGCAATTACATATCAAATATATTTTTCTGCATAAAATATCAGTGGCTGTATATTAAATATGTTTCTGATCGTTCTCATATTTGTACTAGGTTAAATTTCATTTTAGTTCGTGTATATAGCTTTTTCGTACGTACGAAATTATTAGGCCGAGAGTAGCTCGTTATTAAGACCTTACTCGGGGGTGGACTCAATCTTCCAATCATAGAGATGTTTTCTAACTGCAATTACGTTTTTAATCATTTTATAAATTAACTCAAAATCATGATTTTCAATTAAGCCGGAATTTAGTGTCTGCCAAACATTTTTTCCAGTTTATGCTTTCAGTAAAAATGGTTTTCCATCTGGTCTTATACGATGCGTCTTTGTGAGTTCGTAATAACAAAACTGTGTATATGTCTTTAGTTTCGCGATTGTCACGTCTTTATTCGTATCACCCACGTTGATACGAAAGATGGCGTCTAAGTCACCATCAAAGGGGACTTCATGCTTTAATGTCCATAATAGCGATCGCGGAAAGTTGTCCTGTAGGTCTTTTATTTGGCGATAAAATGCCGCGCTAGTCGAGTAACCAGCGAAGTCCATAAAGTCGTTCGTCCCCAAGTCCCATATGTCTCTGACTAAATTGAGTCCTTTTCTACGTATGTGTTTTTATTATATACATAGCAATGACATATATAGATCTACGGAAACCATAAAAGTCATATCCGGTGAAAAGTCATATTTTCACTGTATTTTAGCTACAGTGAAAATATAGAAGTCGTATTTACTTTTTGGTAAAAGTGCACGATTAAATTATCTCCCTTTGTCTCGGTTCTTCGTATTTAAATTTGATTATTACCAATGCATCTGATCGTATTTGAAAAATAAAAAATGTAATTTAAACAACTGTACCTATAAAAACGGGATACGAAGTGCAATTACGATGAAATATATAAAACAAATTGAATACGAAGCTAAATAATGATGACACAATGTAGTGTCATCGAGTTTATGTGTAAGAATTTAACGGCGTTCGACTCGTTTTGTTTTTGTGGGAGTTTTTAGAGGATCGCTTTGTCAGGTATGTTTGCACCGCAGTATTGTTAAATAAATGTTAATAAAGATAAATTTTAATCAAATTTCTTTTTAAAAGTCTATGGTAAAGTAAATTTTCTGGCAAAGTTCCATAGGAAGAAATATATCATGACGTTACGTGTTTTCGATAGAATAAGTGAAAGATATTACCAAAGAGCGAAAGATATTGTCAAAAATTAGGAAATATGTATATAATAAATAGACCATTTCATGGTGTTTTTTCCGAATACGATTTTTATGCCAACTCGTGATGTGTGAAAACCATATTTTCACTCATTGCTTCGCAATACGTGAAAATATGGTTTTCACACATCACTCGTTGACATAAAAATCGTATTCAAAAACCCCCATGAAATAGCCTCTATGTATTGTGTGCTACTTATAGTCGGGTTGTCATGGAGAGGTTCATAGTGAATCTGTTGTTAACTCTCCCTGTCGCGTGTAATGTAAAGTTCATCCCAAATTAATAGTATGTCTTTGTAAATGTTCGGCATTGATTTGAAATTCTGTTTTTTATTTCCAATTTTACATTTTAGAGAGTGTATCGATATTAAAATTTTTATACTGGCCTAAAAAATGATCTACTAAAGATTTCCAATTCCCTTCTCCCTCAAAACTAACAAATCTACTTATAAATTTAATTCTTTGTGCTTTAACTTTTAACCGAATATTTACAATTCCAAAACTCCTTAGGTAGTTGAATTTGCTCTTTTGATATGAAATGTTTTCTGTAAAAAATCACATTGTCAATTTTTTTAGCATATTTTTCCGGAAGTTCCAAAACGTTTGATAAATACCAAATGCCACTAGTGGCAAGTGAATTTACAGCAACTATTTTACCATGTAATGTTAATTTTCTATTACTCCATATATTTAGAATTGTTTGAATTTTTTAAATTTTGGATTCCCAATTATCTGCCGAAACATCAATATTACCAAAGTAGAAACCTAATATTTTAATCTTATCATTGGTCCATCTTATACCAAGAGGAGTGTCTTTCTCGTACCTACGTGTCCCCATTAGGAAACCGTTGGTTTTCTGAAAATTAACTTTAGCTCCAGATGCACGTTCATAAATATATAAAATATTGAATTTTTTTTTAATTGAGTCAAAGTCAGATAAAGTTGCGTTACCGTCGTCCGAATAGCCTACCCACTTACTAACGAAGCCATCTTGTAAAGTTATCCCATTAATTTTGGAATCTTCCCTAACAGCTTCAGCCAAAGTTTCCGCTACCAAAATATATAGAACAGTGCTGATCGGGCAGCCTTGTCTAATATCCCGGGAGAGATTAAAGAAGTTTGATATATACCCATTAACTTTAACAGCTGATTGAATATCAGTATAACATGTTTTAATCATGTTTATAAAATTTGGCCCAAGATTAGTATTTTTTAAACTTTAAACAAAAAATCCCATTCTACCCTATCATAAGCTTTCGTTTGATCTAAAGAAAATATTAACCCAGGTAAATTATTACGATTAACATCTATTCTATTAAGTCTCTTATCAATGATGCTCCGTAATGAATTGATCTGCCTTTAACTGAACATTTTTGATTTGGATGAATAATGTTTGATAAAAATTCTCTAATTCTATTAGCCAAAACTTTTGTGATAATTTTGTAGTCGCAATTTAAGAAGTTGTTTTTCATTACTTTTCCAAATTAAAACGATTACACCACGCCGCATGGTGAAAGTTGTTTTTTCCTTATTGAGCGTGTCGTTAATTACTTCTATCAGATCACTGCCAATTAAACCAAAAACTTTCTGGTAGAATTCGGCAGTCAAACCATCACAGCCTGGTGATTTATCATTGGCAAACGATTGAAACTTCGTCCAGAGTTATTTCCCCTTCACATTCGTCCCTGCCTCCGTCACTTAATGTCTTTGTCATTTTATTTAATAAATAATTTTGTGACCAAACGTCCGTCTTTTCAGATGTGTATAATGTTTTGTAAAATTTAGTAGTTTAATTTAAAATTTCGTCTTGTGTGTCAATTACTGTCCCATCTTCGGTTATTAATGAATGCATGTATTTATTATTAGCTTTTTGTTTTTCAAGATTAACGATTAAGTCTCTGTTAGTCAATAACATCTTAAAAATTGCAGCAAACTCAGGAATGTCCCTTTAAAACACTGGTGTTTCGAAGGGGTTGTTGTTTCGTGCAATAACGCATTCGACATTACGTATCAACTATGAAAATTATTGGTTAACTATGCACAAAATGTAGAAACACTAGGCCTTGTTCAATTTCATTAACCGTGGCCCTAATTCTAGCCCCCTGTAATTGCAAATGTTCATAATATTTAATCTTATTTTGTACATTAATTAATTCTGAATAATCGTCCAACTGTTCAAGTTCGTCTGATTGTGTTAAGAATATTTCGTCTTGTTTTAAGTTATAAATGTAAGTCCGTTCTGTCTTTCGTTTTTCGTGGCATGACAACCCATTAAACCAATCACTTCTAAAATATATTTATCTCTATGCATATCTAAGGGTTTTGCCGTAAAACTATTTTGCAAATAAATTTTTTATTATGCGAGCCTCTGGCGAGCATTTATATACATAATTTGTATTCCTAATATATGGTACTGACAATGCCGAAACACACGAATGTAATAACCGCTTTATCATATAACATCAAGCTTAATACAACGTGTTTTTGTAAACTGAACAAGCAGCTCTAATTCCAGTCCGCCATTAATATACGTTCAAATGACGTAAGAATATGTGATGCGGTGTCTGTTTTGAATGGAAATGATTCCCAAAATTCGTTTTATAAATTCTGTATAGCAGTGCCGGTCATGCATTAATCTGTCTGTCTGTCTGTCTGTCTGTCTGTCTATATATATATCAGATTAATGTATGAGCGGGACTGCTATAAGGAATTTATGAAACGAGTTTTAGGAATTATTTATTCCCCGAGCGAGTGCGAGAGGTGTAAAACAATTCTCAAACGAAGTTTGTTTTTGTTTAACGACACCACTGGAGCACATCGATTAATTAATCATCGGCTATTGCATGTCAAACATTTGGTCATTCTGACTCGTAGTTATCAGAGGAAATCAGCTACATTTGTTTTTCTAATGTAGCAAGGGATCTCGTATACGCACTTTCCCACAGACAGGAAAACACATACCACGGCCTTTGTCCAGTTATGTTTCACCGGTTGGAACGAGAAAATTCACAAACGAGTTTGATAGATTTCGCTTGGCATTCCAGTGAATGTTATAATTTATTTATTATCCACAAACTATGGTTTTAAACAAACGTTAAATATGATTTTATCATGCAACCACGCTTCCTACCCCACTACACTCTCTTCTTTCTCACTAACCACTAACAACTAACCCACTGTCTTGGACAGACAGTTCAGATAGCTGAGGTATGTGCCCAGGACAGCGCGCTTGAACCTTAGTTGGTTATAAGAACGAAAAAAAGAAGAAAAAAAGAAGAAGCACGGAGTTTACATCCGACTCATCCACACTGACAAGGTGGTGTGTGATTGTTGCCAGTCGGACATGATTGTTATACAAAGTGTTTCCCGAGTTATGTTCAGCCATTATATACGAGCAAACTTGCCCTTGTGTTAATTCAGGAATCATGATGCCTGCGTTGGCAGCTCATGGTCTAACTTAAAAGGTAATTAAAGCAAATACTGATGAGATAGACACACACATACCTACATACATATTATCATGAAATTAAACATGCGTGTACTGATAAAACGATTATGTGTTTCGGTATCGTCAATATCATATATATCATATATGTTAAATTTCCAGTGCAATCAAAGTATGTAATATTTTTCAGATAACATACGTTAAGAATTTGATAACTTTGCAAATTAAATGTAATTGTCACGGGGATTCTATAATACCCGTAACTGAATGAAACACGATTGTCCAAACATCTCTCCTAACTGTTAGATCTATTAGATCTCTCTGTAACAGGCAGTATATACCCGCGTTGGCTCGTCTAGGTATGATCAGAGATACGATCTTATATAAAGTATATATTATTATAGCAGGTTTAGTTCACTAGAAAACACAACAAAAACACAATACACTTTGGAATCTGTATTAACCTACGCAGACCAATGTACTGCCGCAGTAGTTAATTAATAACAACAATAATAACAACCCAGGAACTGATCACTTAATTAAATAATCTCTAGGTGTCTAGTTTACACAATATGCTAATCACTTCACCGTAACACAACACCCACACGTGTGATAATTGAGAAACGCTTCGAGGGGAACTTAATTAATAAAGGAATTACAACACTATTCCTAACTGGTAAATTTTTAATTAACCCTTACTACTCGTTCAATAACGTGTGATAATTGAGAAACGCTGCCAGGAGAACTTAATTAATAAAGGAATTACAACACTATTCCTAACTGGTTAAGGTAAGGTTGCTTTGTGGAACGGCTGTAAAGGTTTCGTGTGCCAGTCGTAAAACCCACCTAAGTAACAGCGAATCATATTTTATGTGCACTTTCCCACAGATAGGACAGCACATACCACGACCTTTGGTACACAAGACGTGGGGCACTGGTAGACACGGGGAAACAGAAAGGAAATGTTTCATTTAATGACGTACGGAACACATTTTATTTTACGATTATATAGCGTCGAACATATCGTTAAGGACCACACAAATATTAAGAGAGGAAACCCGCTGTCGCCACTTCATGAGCTACTCTTTTTCGATTAGTAGCAAGGGATCTTTTATATGCACCATCCCGCAGACAGGATAGCACATACCACGGCCTTTGGTATACCATTCGTGACGCACTGGCTGGAGCGAGAAATAGCCCAATGGGCCCACCGACGTGGATCGATCCCAGACCGACCGCGCATCAAGCGAACGCTTTACCATTGGGCTACGTCCAAAACAGGCGCATTGACCTAGCCAGATGGGAAGAGGGTTTGCGGGGGAGAGGGTGGGGGTGGGGGGTGGGGGGGGGCATGACACACTAATCACAACTTTGTTCTCTCTACCTCATATAATTGGCCTGTGAGGGTGTGTGTGTGTGTGTGTGGGGGGGGGGGGGCTTTATTTGAGATAGTGGGCGGGACGTAGCCCAGTGGTAAAGCGCTCGCATGATGCGCGATCGGTGTGGGATCGATCTCTTCAGTGGGCCCATTTATTAATCATCGGCTATTGGATGTCAAACATTTGTTAATTTTGACATATAGTCTTAGAGAGGAAACCCGCTACACTATTCCATTAGTAGCCAGGGATCTTTTTTTATGCACCATCCCACAGACAGGATATCACACACCACGGCCTTTGATATACCAGTCGTGTGCACTGGCTGGTTAGTGACTAAAGAAGCCCGCTGTTGTTAAATAGGTCGTACCTTAGTGTTTATATATACTCTTTAAAAAAGTAGGGGAACTCTAATAAGAATTTATAATTGCCAAAATTGTAAGGTATATTAGCTGTGGGGAATGGTTATATGATAATAGTGAATTAATTGGGCAAACATTACAACCGGTAGTTTAGTATTACAGTAGGTTTTATGACCACCAAAGATCTTGAAGGATGATTGAGGTCAGAAGTGAAATTTGAAAGTTTACGTGTTTTGGAGAATGGCACCCCACGCACGTGTACGGGCCAACTGTGTGATGCATGTGCAAACTATGGAATGTGTTTCGGTGTGTTGATAAACAGACCTGAACGTTCTTTACTAGGATGTCTGTGGTAAAAACGTATGCTCGGTCTAATAGTTAATATTAACATTAATATTTCAGGTTCCCCTACTTTTTTGGAAGAGTATATTATGTATATTATGACTAGTGGTACATCAGTTTGAACGCTGTTCACGACGTGTCTCCACGTGGCAATGCTGGGGTTATGTTTTGAAAGAAAGAAAATAAACACAAAATGTTTTGTTGCAAATTTTATTATTGTCTAGACAGATGGCGTCTCATAAGCAGTCAGTTCTCGATATTCAGAGATACAGAGCTGGAAAAGTAAAAAATATATTATTAATATCAACAATATTAATACTATTCCATACTTGAACGAACTAATGTTATTACAGAATCAGAATCAATTTAGTTATCACAGATGTGTGTGTGTGTGTGTGTGTGTGTGTCTGTGTGGGTGGGTCTGTGTGTGCATGTTTGGGGTCTCTCTCTCTCTCTCGCGCTCTCTCCTCCTCTCTCTCTCTCTCTCTCTCCTCTCTTCGTCTCTCTCTCTCTCTCTCTCTCTCTCTCATTGTGTGTGAGAGAGAAATAGAGAGTATATATATATATATATATATATATATATATATATATATATATATTATGTGTGTGTGTGTGTGTGTGTGTGTGTGAGAGAGAGAGAGAGAGAGAGAGAGAGAGAGAGAGAGAGAGAGAGAGAGAGAGAGAGAGAGAGAAAGAGAGAGAGAGACAGACAGAGAGATACATAGAGACAGAGAGAGAGAGAGAGAGAGAGAGAGAGAGAGAGAGAGAGAGAGAGAGAGAGAGAGAGAGACGGAAGCTTTTCTCACCTGGACTTATATTTTGTTTATTCCATCTTGTTTATCTCATTGATGAATTGCTGAAACTCTTGCATGGAGATTTTGTTGTTTCCTAAAGAGAGACAGTATATTTTTACAAGTATATTATGGCATGAAATGAACCCTAATACTATTTTTGAGAAGAAACCACACATATAACAAATCCGAATAATACGATTCGGCAGCATTTCTCTGGCACGTACATGTATTAACGTAGTGATTTATTGTTTCGCTGTCACTTTGCAGGAAAAATACAAACGATTCAGATCTATTGTTATCATAGGTACAATAAATGTTTTTGAAGTTCTGGAAAAGACAAAGGTTAAAAAAAACGTTACTGCTACGTGTGGCGCAATATGTCAACTTCGACTGCACTACACTGGTATACCTTCTTTGCTTTGGCTATTCACATGTGTCTTCGACAATAAGTGAATTTTAATAAAGGTATTTTCTTCATGTCGCCAGAAACTTACAAAGTCCGTTACTGGATTTTGTGTAGCACATACAACAAGCAGTACTTAGTTTATTGATCGCCTTTAAAATAGTCATCAACCCTGCACTATGCAGGGGCGTAGCGTTATCTGTACCTGGGGGTGGGAGGGGGGGGGGGGGGTCGAATATGAACCAAGTGGACCTTTTTTAATTTTGTTTTTGCACCACCAGAAACTCCATATGTATAAACCTGTATGTTTTAGTTCTGAAAGCGGACCCCTCCCCCCCCCCCCAGCCTACGCCCCTGCTATGCGTATTTAAATGAAATATTATTAAAATTTAACATTTTAAGTACGCATCTATATTCAGAAATGGTCAGTATAATTTGAGCAAATTCCAAACCAAGGAATTGATTTTTTAAAAACAAAATATGTCACGGTATTTTGTTATTTATGGAATAGAAAGACAAATGACGTTTCTTATAAATATAACTGCCAGGCGGTCTTCTCTAAACCAATGTAAAATAGACCGCGGTCCGTAAAACATTCCCTGAGTTATGTGAGAATAAAGTTGTGTGCACAGAATCCGTTACACCGAAATCCGTTACGCAAAACAAAACGTTACTATTTGTAAACAAATCACTTAAATAAGGAGAAAAAGACCGTCAGTAGTTGTAGACATTCCAAAAGCGGATGAGTGTAAAAAAAATTTGTTTCGGTCCCAACAATTCAATATATTCCTAAGTGCCAATAACTACATTTAAATCAACTAGAACAAGTCAAATTTAATGACAATGAACACTTTTAAAATTACCTTTCTTTAGTAGTTACAGCTATTTAAATATTATTATTGTAATCGTCACATACGTTTATTGAAATTATGTCGATAATTAATTTACAATTGGAAACGAAATACGTTACTTTCTACATCTATGTTTGTTATATATATATATATATTTATTTTTTTACAACAAACACACATCAATGAGGCTGCAGTAGAAACTACGCATATAACGTGCCTAAAAAGACACCCCAAGTCACCCACAAACTGATTGCGCCAAGACAATGTCGATGTTTATGAACTAGATGTAATTTGTATTGCTATAAATGTTAGAACCAAACATGTACACCTTAGTAAATCTGTGTACCAGTAGCTTTTGATACCACATTTATTTTGCTGCGATTTTTAAATCTAAAGAGAGACACACGTACGTATTTATTTTTTACGGTACGCTAATAAACAAAATACGTTACACAGCCAATTATTTGTAAATGTGCGTGCGGATGTCTAAACATTTTAATATGTGATGCAACTAACTATATTGGGAAAACCGAATCTGTTATCATACATTACCAAGCAATGGACATTTTATTGCATATAGAGTTGTTAAACCAAAGACCAGACACGTTAAGAAGGTCGCTGTTGCACATATAGTTTTTAAACCAAAGATCAGACACGTTAAGAAGGTCGATGGTATATATAGAGTTGTTAAACCACAGAACAGACACGAGAAGAAGGTCGATGGTACATATATAATTGTTAAACCAAAGAACAGACACGTTACGAAGGTCGATGGTATATATATATTTGTTAAACCACAGAACAGACACGTTAAGAAGGTCGATGGTATATATATATTTGTTAAACCACAGAACAGACACGTTAAGAAGGTCGATGGTATATATATATATTTGTTAAACCAAAGAACAGACACGTTAAGAAGGTCGATGGTACATATAGAGTTGTTAAACCAAAGAACAGACACGTTAAGAAGGTCGATGGTACATATAGAGTTGTTAAACCACAGAACAGACACGTTAAGAAGGTCGATGGTACATATAGAGTTGTTAAACCACAGAACAGACACGTTAAGAAGGTCGATGGTACATGTAGAGTTGTTAAACCACAGAACAGACACGTTAAGAAGGTCGATGGTACATATAGAGTTGTTAAACCAAAGAACAGACACGGGAAGAAGGTCGATGGTACATATAGAGTTGTTAAACCACAGAACAGACACGTTAAGAAGGTCGATGGTAGATATAGAGTTGTTAAACCACAGAACAGACACGTTAAGAAGGTCGATGGTAGATATATAATTGATAAACCAAAGAACAGACACGTTAAGAAGGTCGATGGTACATATAGAGTTGTTAAACCAAAGAACAGATACGTTAAGAAGGTCGCTGGTACATATAGAGTTGTTAAACCAAAGAACAGACACGTTAAGAAGGTCGCTGGTACATATAGAGTTGTTAAACCAAAGAATAGACACGTTAAGAAGGTTGGATGGTATATATAGAGTTGTTAAAACCACAGAACAGGTCGATGGTACATATATAATGGTTAAACACGAACAAGAAGGTCGATGGTATATAGAGTTGTTAAACCACAGAACAGACACGTTAAGAAGGTCGATGGTATATATAGAGTTGTTAAACCACAGAACAGACACGTTAAGAAGGTCGATGGTATATATAGAGTTGTTAAACCACAGAACAGACACGTTAAGAAGGTCGATGGTATATATAGAGTTGTTAAACCAAAGAATAGACACGTTAAGAAGGTCGATGGTATATGTAGAGTTGTTAAACCACAGAACAGACACGGGAAGAAGGTCGATGGTACATATATAATTGATAAACCAAAGAACAGACACGTTAAGAAGGTCGCTGGTACATACAGAGTTGTTAAACCAAAGAACAGATACGTTAAGAAGGTCAATGGTGGATATAGAGATTTTAAACCACAGAACAGACACGCCAAGAAGGTCGATGGTGAATACAGAGTTGTCAAATCTGAACGACAGAATCATAATACGTGATCAAGGCCGAATCTCTGAACAATGCAGTCGAATCTGCATTTGACAAAATTGTGGTTGATTCTAAGAATCTTTATCGAGTGCCTAGTTTATAAGAAGACAGTCACTCCTGATGAGATTCTTTACAGGAGATTTGATCCCTCTTCCATCGCCAGAAAGATGATTGTCTGATACGTTAAGAAGGATACTGGTGCATACTAAGGTAAAAGCTATCAACGTTTCTTACACATGAATGCATGGTATTTCTGTCTAAAACGCAGTTATCCCTGTGAGATATTGTATTAATTGTTTACATCTAGGCATGACACCTTCCTAACTTAGTGTATAATTAACTATAAATTTAACATTCAGATAAATACATGGTTATGTTTGTGGGATGTCCTGAATCATCAACTCACCATCTTTATCAGCTCTCTCCAAGATTTCCCGAACCTCCCGCTTGTTAAACAATTCTTCTAGTTCAGACTCGTCCACATGTCCGTCCCTGTTGGTGTCAAACTCGGACAGATCTCAAAGAAAATACATATCCGATAATGCAATTGCATACTGCAAAATGTTATTTATACATTATACGTCGTACCACCACACACATTATTTTTAGTGTGCTTTTATGTTGCATTTTTGTCAATAACTTCAGTTTGGTTTGACATAAAAATAAAAAGGAAAAGAAAATAACAAGTGTTGGAGTTTATGTGCAAGGTGTACAAACATTGCTCAAGGTACATGTGTATATAAAACAGCAATATTTACATACAGTGAAGAATGCTCATGCAGTTTAAATTACATTTTATTCATTATTTTTTTTATGTTATACATACATGGATCTTTAATTAGTAGAACCGTCCTCGGTGGTGTCGTTGTTGAACCATCGGACATAAAGCTGGTAGGTACAGGGTTCGCAGGCTGGTTGGGTTACGTATAAAGACCACCACACCCTCTTTTCTCTCACTAACCACTAACACTTAACAACTAATCCACTGTCCTGGAGAGACAGCCCAGGAGAGCCTGCTTGAACCTTAATTGGATATAAGCACGAAAATAAGTTGAAATGAAACCCGACGTCATTAACTAGTTATTATCTTCATCCTGCATGATCATAAAAATTAAGGGGAAAAGCTATTATTTCTGTTATTTCAGCCACATTGTATGATGACCTAGAGGTCAAATGATCGATTTTGTAATGTAGCTATGCGTGTGACGTCACATGAGTGACGTCAAAAGTAATATCCTGCTACTACACGGATATGACTTTCTTTATTCGTCATCATATTATGTCATTATGCAGGATAAATATTATTACGTTACTACAGTTCAGGGGGCAATTGATAATTACTTAAACGTAATAATTGTTTTTGTCTAACGAAAACCATTGAGAAGTTGATAAAAAGTCTTTACAAAATACTATCTTTTTTGTCTTTCTTTTCCTTTCATTATTGTGATATTTAAAATGCAAAACTGGTGAATTTAATATCATTTTGTGTCGCACATGTGTTAAAATGTTAACTCTAAGGCTATGCATCTTGTATCAATGTTTTCACGAAAGTGAAAAAATTAATTGTGGTGTGCAACCTGAACATAATGATATACCTCGCTTGCCGTTGCCGGCTAATACGTTTGCTATGTCGGCGGCTTTTCTCCACCTCCACCTGATCCGAATCCTCCTCCAACGCGGCCACCCCTCTGTCTGGTGGTTGATGACGATCGCCATCAACAGAATGAGCAGTAGTGTGTACTTCATCTGCAAAACAAAACAGCTTACACTATAGGACATCACACCAATCATGATACCATGTGTGTAAAAAAAAAAAAAACACAACAACATAAGCATATTCTGCATATCAGTGTTAGTGTATTCAGCATATCAATGTCTGTGTATTCAGGGTATCAGTTTTTGTCGTCACTGTGTGTCTGGGAATACAGGATATCAGTGTTAGTGTATTCAGCATATCAATGTCTGTGTATTCAGTATGTCATTTTTTTGTCGTCACTGTGTGTATTTGGGAATAGAGGACATCAGTGTTAGTGTATTCAGGATATCAGTGTTAGTATATACAGGATATCAGTGTTAGTGTATTCAGCAGATCAATGTTTGTGTATTCAGTATATCATTTTTTGTCGTCACTGTGTGTATTTGGGAATACAGGACATCAGTGTTAGTGTATTCAGGATATCAGTGTTAGTATATACAGGATATCAGTGTTAGTGTATTCAGGATATCGGTGTTAGTGTATTCAGGATATCAGTGTTAGTGTATTCAGGATATCAGTGTTTATATATTCAGCATATCAGTTTGTGTATTCAGGATATCAGTGATTATATATTCAGCATATCAGTTTGTGTATTCAGGATATCAGAGTTAGTGTATTCAGGATATCAGTGTTAGTGTATTCAGGATATCAGAGTTAGTGTATTCATGATATCAGTATTAGTGTATATTCAGGATATCAGTGTTAGTGTATTCAGGATATCAGTGTTTGTCTATTCAGCATATCAGTGTGTGTGTGTATTCAGCATATCTGTTTCTGTATTCAGCATATCAGTGTTTGTGTATTCAGCATATCAGTGTGTGTGTGTGTGTGTGTGTGTGTGTATTCAGCATATCAGTGTTTCTGTATTCAGCATATTAGTGTGTATTCATCATATCAGTGTGTGTGTGTGTATTCAGCATATCAGTGTTTCTGTATTCAGCATATCAGTGTTTCTGTATTCAGCATATCAGTGTGTATTCAGCATATCAGTGTGTATTCAGCATATCAGTGTTTCTATATTCAGAAAAGGGTAACCCATGAAGTGGCGACAACGGGTTTCCTCTCTCTATATTACGACGACGAGCCGGTGTAACGTAGAATTGTGATACCCATAAAATAATGACTGGGCGGATGTGTCGCTTCGTCTAAATTCGACCAGATCCAAATGATAGTCACGACATATAAAGATTGAGCTGGGGGCCCAGGCGGCAGCAGACAGTAGCCAATACTGTGCAATACACTTAGACTAGAATATTTTTGATACCTTTGTATGGAAACTTTCCTGTGCTAGTTTCCAGTTAGTACACCTGGTGTGGCAATCCTCTCTGAGCGATGCGGGAATTATGGTGTATTAAACGAGCTTCCATTTCGTATCATGTTTATGTCCCGAGTGAAATAAGTTTCAGATTTCACGACCTTTAGCAAGTGATACTGAAATTTATTTCACGACGGACATAAACTTGAAAAAAAATGGTAGCGAGTTTAATATCCTATTTATTACCCATATTCGATTTCAGTTTATATCGCTGCTCTCGTGTTGACGTCATTGTATAATCAGCAGGCTAGCAGTTCATAAACCAAATGAAGTTAATAACAAAGAAACAAACAAACAAACGAATGTTTTTTAAAATAAATAAAAAATCTTACCGTGAATGGATCCAAGTGCCAACGAATTGTGAAGTTCTGGATGCTTTCCTCAACATTTATAGGAAGAGCATCTTAAAAGTGTGAAGGGAAGGGTGTTAACTGCCAGGATATTGATATCACAATGTGTTATTATAAACCAGAGCCTGTTGAAATTAATTAAGCTATAAAGTATGATACAATCTCTGTAACAAGCTGCTGCTAACACATTTATTTGGCTATTTCTTGCTCCAGCCAGTGTACCACGACTGGTACATTAAAGGCCGTGGTATGTGTTATCCTGTCTATGGGATGGTGCATACAAAAGATCCCTTGCTGGTAATCGAAAAGAGTAGCCCATGAAGTGGCGACAGCGGGTTTCTTCGCTCAGTATCTGTGTGGTCCTTATCCATATGTCCGACGTCATATAACCATAAATAAAATGTGTTGAGTGCGTCGTTAAATTAACCATTTTCTTCCTTTCTTTCCTTTGCCCAATAGTCGGCCACAGACAATGTCGGTGTCGCCCCCCCCCCCCCCCCCCGCCGCCCCAAATGTGGGTTGTCTCTCAAAATTAAATCTTGGCTGCGCCAATACATTATAAGATCCCCATACTTTTAAGCATATTTACTACACAGTATAACAAACACAATTACATTAGTGGTATGTGCTGTCCTGTCTGTTGGGAAAGTGCATATCAAATATCCCTTTCTGCTGAAGTAAAACAATGTAGCGGGTTTCATCTCTGACTTCGGGGGTGGGATTTAGCTCAGTCGGTTGTTTGCGCATCTGAGGCGCTTACGTCGCAGGATCGAACCACGTCGGTGGATCCATTCAACTAATTAGGTTTTTATCGTGATAACCAGTACACCAGAACTGATCAAAGGCCGTGGTGTGTACTATCCTGTATGTGGGATGGTACATATAAAATACACCTTGCTATTAATGGAAAAAACATAGCAGGTTACCTCTCTAAGACTATACGTAATAATTACTAAATGTTGGGCATCCAATAACCGTCCATTGGGCTATTTCTCGTTCTGGCCAATGATCCACAACTAGTGTAACAAAGGCCGTGGTATGTACTATCCTGTCTGTGGGATGGTGCATATAAAAGAACCCCTGCTGCTCTTTTCGATTAGCAGCAAGGGATCTTTTATATGCACCATCCTACAGACAGGATATGACATTTCACGGCCTTTGATATACCAGTCGTGGTGCACTGGCTGTGACGAGAAATAACCCAATGGGCCCACCAACGGGGATCGTTCCCAGACCGACCGCGCATCAAGCGATCGCTTTACCACTGGGCTACGACCGGCCTCTAACTGTAAAAAAAAATTAAAACCCTGTTTGTTATCAACAGGCGAGCATGGATGTAACTGTGAAAAAAGGGGGCGAGACGTAGCCCAGTGGTAAAGCGCTCGCTTGATGCGCGGTCGGTTTGTGATCGATCTCTATCAGTGGGCCTATTGGACTATTTCTCGCTCCAGCCAGTGCACCATGACTGGTATATCAAAAGCCGTGGTATGTGCTATCCTGTCTATGGGATGGTGCTTATAAAAGATCCCTTGCTGTTAATCGAAAAGAGTAGCCCACGAAGTGGCGACAGCGGGTTTCCTCTCTTTCTATATATATATATATCTATCTGTGTGGTCCTTAACCATATGTCTGATGCCAAATAACCGTAAATAAAATGTGTTGTGTGCGTCATAAAACATTTCCTTCTTCTTCTTCTGTAACTCCCCCCCCCCCCCCCCAAAAAAAAAAAAACGTTTGATATCAACAGGCGAGCACGCTACCCACTGGACTAGATACCACGACTTTCTGTGTGGTGTAAAAACTGTAAAAAAAACTGTAAACTGTAAAAAACTGTAAAAGCCTGAAACATACTGTTTATCAACAGACGAGCACTCTACCCACTGGACACGGTACGAGGACTTTCTGTATGGATGTAACTGTAAAAAAGACCCCTAAAACACCCTGTTTGATATCAACAGACGAGCACTCTACCTATTGGGCACGGTACGACGACTTTCTGCATGGATGTAACTGTAAAAAAAGACCCCTAAAACAACCTGTTTGATATGAACAGACGAGCACTCTACTCATTGGGCACGGTACGACGACTTTCTGCATGGATGTAACTGTAAAAAAAGACCCCTAAAACACCCTGTTTGATATGAACAGACGAGCATTCTACCCACTGGGTACGGTACGACGACTTTCTGCATGGATGTAACTGTAAAAAAATACCCCTAAAACACCCTGTTTGATATCAACAGACGAGCAGTCTACCCATTGGGCACGGTACGACGACTTTCTGCATGGATGTAACTGTAAAAAAAGACCCCTAAAACACCCTGTTTGATATGAACAGACGAGCACTCTACCCACTGGGCACGGTACGACGACTTTCTGCATGGATGTAACTGTAAAAAAAGACCCCTAAAACACCCTGTTTGTTATGAACAGACGAGCAGTCTACCCATTTGGCAATATACCAAGACTTTCTTCTAGTGAAACATCCTGTTCGTTATCAGTAGGGATATAGATATCAGATTTCATCACTTCTGCCTCGTACCTGCGGCATATGTTTATCAAATTTAATAATCTTGCGACCGTGTGGTATTTAATTAAATATCATTATTATTGTTATTAATCCGCACATGCGTAGATAGGAATCAGGCACGGCGGAAGCAAGTAGATATTGGTGGTTTGGGGGGGGGGGGGGGGGGGAGAGCTGACTGAGATCGAGGGCGCAAAGTTTCTAGGGGGTTGATCGTCCGGTGGTACGCTCCTCTGTAAAGGTTTGAAAGCTAGAAAAAGTTTGTTTTGTTTAACGACACCACTAGAGCACATTGATTTATTACTCATCGGCTATTGGATGTCAAACATATGGTAATTTTGACACAGTCATAGAGATGAAACCCGCTACATTTGTTCCATTAGTAGCTAGGGATCTTTTATATGCACCATCCCACAGACGGGATAGCACATACCACGGCCTTTGATATACCAGTTGTGGTGCACTGGCTAGAGCGAGAAATAGCCCAATAGGTCCACCGACGGGGATCAATCCTAGACCGACGGCGCATCAAGCGAGCGTTTTTCCACTGGGCTACGTTCCGATCTTGAAAGCTGTATGTCCTGAAATACAGTATCGTGCATTCTAAAAGTACACCCTTAATTGGGATGGTGATACGAAAGTGTGTCTTTTTATCTATTGCCAATAAAGACATTGTATTTTGTTGGGTACCCAGCCATGTTGGCATCAGGGGTAATGAAAAGGCAGATTCAGCTGCCAAGTCTGCTTTGGATTTGCCTCATGCCAGGGTTGGTGTGCCTTATACTGATTTTAAAAATAATATCAACCAATTTATCTTTTCGACTTGGCAACGTGATTGGGACGGTGAGGTTGCGAGCAAGCTTCATGCTATCAAGCCAGTCTTGGGAGAGTGGCAGTCCTCCTATAGACAGTGCAGGAAGGATGAAGTAGTCTTGTGTCGTGCCCGCATCGGTCATACTCACTTGACGCATTCATTTATCTTAAAGAAAGATCCTCCACCTCAGTGTGAGTACTGTCAGTGTACTCTGACGGTACACCACATTTTGGTGGAGTGTAAGCATCTTCATGAAATTCGAAAAGATATTTTTGGTCAAAGTAATGTGATGGAATCATTTCGATTCCATCCTGAACGCATTTTACAATTTTTACGTGACACCGAGTTTTATTCTAAATTTTAATTATATCTATCTGTGATATTTGTATTTTTACACAGTCCTTTACACTGTGTTTTTATTTAACTGTTAAATTTTTATATTCATGTTGATCATAAACCAATTGTTTTTGCATTTACCATTGTTTGACACCCAATAGCCGATGTATTTTTCGTGCTGGGGTGTCGTTAAACATTCATTCATTCATTCATTCATTCTAAAAGTACAATTCATCTCTGTCTTAATATTTGCTAACAACAGCAATAATAATATTGATGATGAGAATGAGGTAGAATAAATTTGGCTCATGTGCTTCGTTTAATGTATTTATTTCCATGCTTATATCTAGTGAAGGTTCAAGCACGCTGTTGTGGGCACACATTGGGCTAGTGGTTAGTTGTTAGTGACGTACCGTCGGCGTCCCAGCTAATGAAGGCGCGGACCTGGGGTGTGGGCTGAAGTGTGCATCCCCTTATGAAATTTGAAGTGCGTCGTAAAAATACTTTGTTTAGGCCCCGTTTTAAGCAGCGATTTTAGCGCTAAGATCACTTTATAGTCCGTCCCACAGAGAACTCCTTTTTCAGACTATGGAATTTACTACAAGTTATTTATTTCTGAGCCGATTGTTTTCTAAATAGTATTTTTTTGTTATTTCCAAAACACTTTTACTTTTCTTCTTACGTCAAACCAAACTGCAATTATTTACAAAAACATCCCACAGACAAGATAACACATACCACGGCCTTTGATATACCAGTCGTGGCCCACCGACAGGGATTGATCCCAGACCGATCGAGCATCAAGCGAACGGTTTACCACTGGCCTACGTCCCACCCCAATATGTGGGAAAGTGCATATAAAAGATCCCTTGCTGCATTAGGAAAAAATGTAACGGGTTTCTTCTGATGACAGCGTATCAGAATTACCAATTGTTTGATATCCAATAGCCGATTATTAATTATGCAATGTGCTCCAGTGGTATTGTTAAACAAAACAAACTTTTAAATGTTCTTTGTAAGCATTGTATCCCTCACTGAACACTGCATACGCCCCCTTCTACGTTGAATACAGTA
The DNA here is from genome assembly GCF_016097555.1 of Gigantopelta aegis. Taxonomy (NCBI): domain Eukaryota; kingdom Metazoa; phylum Mollusca; class Gastropoda; order Neomphalida; family Peltospiridae; genus Gigantopelta; species Gigantopelta aegis. The sequence continues at coordinate 41,347,348 of NC_054705.1, read as the reverse complement.
GGTACTCCCTTTAAACATTGTTCACCTTCCCTAAATACTGTAGATGTCATTTTCAAACTTTGAAGGGTTTTCCTGAATATTGTAGGTGTTCTTTATAAACCTTATAGCTCTTCCCTGAATACTGTAGGTGTCACTTTCAAACCTTATAGCTCTTCCCTGAATACTGTAGGTGTCCCTTTCAAACCTTATAGCTTTTCCCTGATATAATATAGGTGTCCCTTTCAAACCTTATAGCTCTTCCCTGAATACTGTAGGTGCCCTTTTCAAACCTTATAGCTCTTCCCTGAATACTGTAGGTGTCCCTTTCAAACCTTATAGCTCTTCCCTGAATAATATAGGTGTCCCTTTCAAATCTTATAACTCTTCCCTGAATACTGTAGGTGTCCCTTTCAAACCTTGTCTCTTCCCTGAATACTGTAGGTGTCCCTTTCAAACCTTATAGCTCTTCCCTGAATAATATAGGTGTCCCTTTCAAACGTTGTCTCTTCCCTGAATACTTTACGGTGTCTCTTTCAAACCTTATAGCTCTTCCCTTAATATTGTAGGTGTCCCTTTCAAACCTTATAGCTCTTCCCTGAATACTGTAGGTGTCCCTTTCAAACATTATAGCTCTTCCCTGAATACTGTAGGTGTCCCTTTCAAACCTTATAGCTCTTCCCTGAATTTTGTAGGAGTCCCTTTCAAACCATATAGCTCTTCCCTGATTACTGTAGGTGTCACTTTCAAACCTTACAGCTCTTCCCTGAATAATATAGGTGTCCCTTTCAAACCTTGTCTCTTCCCTGAATACTGTAGGTATCCCTTTCAAACCTTATAGCTCTTCCCTGAATACTGTAGGTGTCCCTTTCATACCGTATAGCTCTACATATTTTCATCAGTAGCAAGGAATATTGTATGTGGACCATCCCACAGACATGATAGCACACACCACGGCCTTTGGTATAACAGTTGTGGTGCACTGGCTGCAATGAGAAATGGCACAATGGATCCACCGTCGGGGATCGACCCCAGACCGACCGTGCATTAGGCAGGCACTTAACCACTGGGCTACTTCCCGCCCCGAGACATCATTTAAAATAATGCTTGGTTAACAAACCATATCGTACGATCAATCCCTAAAAACACATACATGGCATGCTACGGTATGGTTATGGGTATGGGTATGGGTATGGGTAGGGTAGGGTAGGGTATAAGTATGTAGGGTAGGGTATGGGTATGGGTATGGGTATGGGTATGGGTATGGGTAAGGCATGGTATGGTATGGTTACGGTTATGGTTATGGTTATGGTTATGGTTAAGGTTATGGTTATGCGTATGCGTATGCGTATGCGTATGGGTGTTGTGTGGTGTTGTGTGGTGTGGTGTGGTGTGGGTATGGGTATGGGTATTGTATGGTTTGAGTATGGGTATGGTATGAGTATGAGTATTAGTATGAGTATGAGTATGAGTATGGTATGGTAGGGTATGGTATGGTATGGTATGGGTATGTGTATGGGTATGGGTATGGGTATAGTATGGTAATGGTATGGTATGGGTATGGACATGGTAATGGTAATTGTATGGTATGGTATGGTATGGTATGGTATGGTATGGTATGGCATGGTATGGTATGGGTATGGGTATGGGTATGGGTATGGGTATGGGTATGGGTATGGGTATGGGTATGGGTATGGTATAGTATGGTAATGGTATGGTAATGGTATGGTATGGTATGGTATGGGTATTGGTATGGGTATGGTAAAGTATGGTATGGTATGGTATGGTATGGTATGGTATGGTATGGTATGGGTATTGGTGTGGGTATGGTATAGTATGGTAATGGTATGGTATGGTATGGGTATGGGTATGGACATGGTAATGGTATGGTATGGTATGGTATGGTATGGTATGGTATGGTATGGTATGGTATGGTATGGTATGGTATATGGTTATGGTTATGGGTATGGGTATGGGTATGGGTATGGGTATGGGTATGGGTATGGTATGGTGTGGTTTGGGTATGTTGTGGTATGGGTATGGGTATGGGTATGGGTATGGTATGGTATGGTATGGTATGGCATGGTATGGTATGGGTATGGGTATGGTATGGGTATGGATATGGGATGGCATGAACACGCGGGAAGCACGTGATGTTCTGGAAATGGCCGACGAAGACGGTGAGTAGAAAACAAAGAAGAATATTTCTACTTACATAGTCGCATGGCAGTTGACCAACGAAAACAGCAAAACAAAATTAGCTGAAAATATAATTCCCTAAAGAGATTTCGCATTTCACGTTTCATTGCTATTCTGGTATGCAATTGGATTATGTGTACGTAGCCATAAATGTAAATCAAAATAACTGAGTTTTGGATAACTCTGGGTAGCGATCAACAACCGATGATTAATCTATATAAATTAGATGGCAATTTACTAAGACATTTTTTTTTTCCACAGAACGTTTTTGTAAAAGAAAAATGTTTAAGTTGGTATGGGTAATATGTTTTAATATAAGATTTAGCTTTATTCATTATAGAGTTAGATGCCTGTTCATCGGTTCCCTTTACACGCAAACGGACTATAGTTGTTATTTGAATATTCGCTTGTTATTTCCGGCGAATATTCGAATACCATTTTCATGTCCGAATACCGAACCCTAACTGACACTGAAGCTAAATATGTGTTGCCCGTGTCGTAATGTATTCTATATACGCATGTGTTATAAATATTTATTATATACATAGCAATGACATATACAGATCTACGGCAACCATAAACGTGATATCCGGTGAAAAGTCATATTTTTATTGTATATTAGCTACAGTGAAAATATAGAAATCTTTTCTTTCTTTTTTTTTGGTAAACGTTCATGATTAAATTATCTCCCTTTGTCTCGTTTCCTCGTATTTTTAGAGGGACATTCCTGGGTTTGCTGCATTGTAAGATATTTCCGACTAATACAATATTTCTACGATTAAACTTGCATATTAATATATATATATATTTTTTTTTTTTTACAATATCAGTGTCTGTATATTCAATGTGTTTCTGGTCGTCTTAACATTTGTAAGAAGCTCAAACTGGATTTTGTCTTCAAATAACTTCGCACGAACGAAAAAAAACTATATTTTATGAACTAAAATGAAATTTAAACAAGTACAAATATTAGAACGATCAGAAACACGTTTAATATACAGCCACTAATATTTTATGCAGACAAATATATTTGATATGTAAATACAATCGTTAAAAAGTCTTTGTTTAGTCGATAACATCTTAAAAATTGCAGCAAACTCAGGAATGTCTCTTTAAGTTTGATGATTTAACTGATTACCAATGCATCTGACCGTATTTAAAAAAAAATTCAATAAAACAACTGTACCTACAACAAAAGATATGATGTGTAATTACGATAAAATATCTAAAACAAATTCAATACGAAGCTAGATAATGATGACACAATGCATTGTCATTGAGTGTAAGTGTAAGAATTTAACGGCGTTCCATTGGATATATTTTGTGAGGTTTTTTTTTAGATGATCGCTTTGTCAGGTATGTTTGCACTGCAGTATTATTAAATAAATGTTAATTTAATAATTAAATAAAGAAAATTTTATTTAAAATTTCTTTAAAAAATCTATGTCAAGTAAATTTTCTGGCCATCTGGTCGGTTGGATATGTCTTTGTGAGTTTTTTTTGAGGATCGCTTTGTCAGGTGTGTTTGCACAGCAGTATTATTAAATAAATGTTAATTCAATAATTAAATAAAGATAATTTTATTCAAATTTCTTTTAAAAAGTCTACGGTCAAGTAAATGTTCTGGAAAAGTTCCATCCGAAGAAATATA
>NC_054705.1:41323522-41336022 GCF_016097555.1 Gigantopelta aegis | reverse complement strand
TATAAAAGAAACACATCAACACACAACGAAACACACCAACACAATCACACACCAACACACACAGACACACACCAACACAATCACACACCAACACACACAGACACACACCAACACACACACACACACACACACACACACACACCAACACACACAGACACACACCAACACACACAGACACACATAAACACACACAGACACACACCAACACACACATACACCAACACACACAGACACACACCAACACACACAGACACACACATAAACACACACCAACACACACACACAGACACACACCACACACCAACACACATCGAAACATACGGACACCAATGCATGTAAAAACTGATTACCTTTTAGATAAATTTCATGCGTTTTGATCGGTCAATAGCTGATGCACACCGCAAGTATAACTTTGTATTTGCGGGAAGTATGTACGAAATGTCACGTGATTTACTTGACTGGTTGTACGAAAATACAAACTGCGGATGAGAACGACGAAATTTTCTCCAGCACGCCTCACTGATTAAATTTGTTACAAGTTTTGAATTCATTATGAATGGGAATACGACAACTCGGTAAATTTTATTTTTACTGTTTATTTGAAGATTTCTTGAGCACGTTTGGCCAAAAAAATGTGCTATATTGTAGTTTTTCGCGTATTAAAAACTAATGTTAGGATATAGCATTGCGTAATCAGTTGCTGTCTTAGAACTTGGGCTAATTATCACGAGCATATTTGAAGTAATAACTTGACATGTTTTTTTACAGGTTCTACAAGTTAGTACAACACGACAAATCTTTGGCTGCGGGTGTTCAATTGTGTTTTCCCAATACGATTACAACATAATCATTTAAGATAATGAGGTTCTAAGAGTTGTCTCCCTTTGCGAAACACAGGGTTTGAAATGATTTCAGGGTGAAACCACCCGGAATCCTTGTTGACAGTCTTAATACCCAAACAGCTAACAACAACAGAAAAAAGAGCAGTAAATACCTAAAATAAAACTCCGATAAATTTTGAAGAATTTGATCACATATTATGTTATGTTATGTTATGTTATGTTGTTATATTATGTTATGTTATGTTATGTTATTAAACTCAAACTCAAAATGTGTGTGTCCTTTATTTAAAAGTTGGACTGTTAGTGTAATTTTAGTTTAATTATAAAACAAAGATTTACACGTTAATAAATTCGTCAAGCTGTTTTTTTTAATGGGCGTACAATTTTGTCTTCACCCCTGTATAAAAACTGAGATTAATCTATATAATTTGATGGCAAATTGTTAAGAAATATTTATTTATGTAGACATTTTTAGTAAATTGTTAAGAAACGTCTTTATTTCCACAAATATATAGTAAAAAACATTCTTTTGATTTGGTATGGGTTTAAAACTTGATTCCATTTTCACGCAAACGGACTATATCAATCGACCAATCAACCATTTGTCTCGTGCTTATTTGGGGCGGGGGGGGGGGGCGGCGGATGGGGGGCGGAGGGGCGGGGGGACTGGAGACCTTCACCGAACCTATACGTCGCGCCTACTTAGCTGTTTACACGAGATTCACATATGCACACCAAGTCGATTCGCGTCCGTTTCCCAGAAGCTTCACACTTTGACGTCGACGATCCAGCAGTATATCAACAAGCCTTTGTTACACCTGTAGGTAGCTACTAAATGAATTGAGCGTCGTTCCAGTCCTAGACGGATGGACATGTGGAGCATCGTGTGGGGGGGGGGGGGGGGGGGTCGCCACAATCAGTTACTGAGATATTTGAGATAGTAACACGCACTTGTGAACATTTCTACTCGAATATATACTCTTCAAAAAAAGTAGAGGAATTTAAAATGGACTTGTCATTCCTCCCCCCAATTCCTTCATGATTATCATCATGCATTTATTCCTATGCAGTGATAAGTCTTTGACCGGCCTCGGTGCCGTCGTGGTTAGGCCATCGGTCTACAGGCTGGTAGGTACTGGGTTCGGATCCCAGTCGAGGCATGGGATTTTTAATCCAGATACCGACTCCAAACCCTGAGTGAGTACTCCGCAAGGCTCAGTGGGTAGGTGTAAACCACTTGCACCGACCAGTGATCCATAACTGGTTCAACAAAGGCCATGGTTTGTGCTATTCTGCCTGTGGGAAGCGCAAATAAAAGATCTCTTGCTGCTAATTGGAAAGAGTAGCCCATGTAGTGGCGACAGCGGGTTTCTTCTCAAAATCTGTGTGGTCCTTAACCATATGTCTAACGCCATATAACCGTAAATGCAAATGTGTTGAGTGCGTCGTTAAATAAAACATTTCTTTCTTTCTTTCTTTGATAAGTCTTGATACTTCTTTAATTGTCTGTTATTTCCTATATACCCCTACCTTTTTGAAGGGTATAGGCCTACTTTTATTATAAAACCATTGTGCATAGGAAAGAAATGTTTTATTTAACGACGCTCTCAACACATTTTATTTATGGTTATATGGCGTCGGACATATGGTTAAGGATCATACATATTTTGAGAGGAAACCCACTGTCGCCAATTCATGGGCTACTCTTTTCGATTAGCAGCAAGGGATCTTTTATATCATCCCACAGAAAGGATAGCACATACTACGGCCTTTTTTTTTTACACCAGTTATAGAGCACTGGCCGGAACGAAAAATAGCCCAATGGGTCCACCGACGGGAATCGATCCTAGATCGATCACACACCAGGCGAGCGCTGTACCACTGAGCTACATCCCATCCCTCATTATGAATAGACCATCGATACAAAAAGATACACATCGACCCACAACGAAACGCATCAACGCACACAGACATACACCAACACATCAGTGGCGTAGGCAGGATTTTGTATTGGGAGGGGGGGGCGGGGGTGGGCGGGTGGGGGGGGGTGGGCACCTGGCATCCAAGCAAACAATGATATCGAGTTGTGGAATATGACACAGGAACCTTTTTAATGTTATTAATGAGCCCGTCTGCCCCCCACCCACCCCCGGCTACGCCACTGACACACATCGAAACATACCAACACCAATGCATGTAAAAACTTATTACCTTTTAGATAAATTTCATGCGTTTTGATCGGTCAATAGCTAATGCACACCACAAGTACACCGTGTCATTTGCAGAAAAATACAGGATTTGCGGGAAAATACAGAATTGGACAGGGTGTACGAAATGTCACGTGATGTACTCGATGGTTGTACGAAAATACAAACTGTGAATGAGAGCGACAAAATGTTCTCCAAAACGCCTCACTGATTAAATTTGTATTTCCTGAGGTGCAGATTTTGTAGGGGCGTACAATCCCGTGAGCCCTGTCAAAAAAAACGTGTAACGAATTTATTAACTTTTAGATCTTTGTTTTATAATTCAACTAAAATTATATTGACAGTGAAACTTTTAAACAAACTACACACACATTTTGAGTTTAATATCATAACATAACATAACATGTGATTAAATTCCTAAAAATTTATTGGATTTAAAAAAAAAAAAAAAAAAGTTAACAAATAACTATGCAAGGTATTTACTGCTTTTTGTTAGCTGTTTGGGTATTAAGAGTGTCAACAAGGATTCCGGTGGTTTCACACTGAAATCATTTCTTTATTTCTTTCTTCAATTTATTTTCGTGCTTATATCCAATTAAGGTTCAAGCACGCTGTCCTGGTACACAACTCCGCTATCTGGCATGACTGTCCAGGACAGTGGGTTAGTTGTTAGTGTTAGTGAGAGAGAGAAGAGGGTGTAGTGACCTTACACCTACCCACCGAGTCGTCAAAACTCGCTCTGGGTGGGAGCCGGTACCGAGCTGTGAACCCTGTACCTACCAGCCTTATGTCCGATGGCCTAACCACGATACCACCAAGGCTGGTTGAAATCATCTTGTTTTGCAAAGGGAGACAACTCTTTGCGCCTTATTGTCTTGCGTGTTTTAAACGTTTAAATCATTATGTTGTAATCGTATCGGGAAAACAAAATTGAACAGCTGCAGCCAAACAAAAATATCTGTTGTGTTATACTAATTTGAAGAACCTGTAAAAAAGGTATGTCAAGTTATTATTTCAAATATCTTCGTGATAATTAGTCCAAGTTCTAACACGGTAACTGATTATGCAATGCTATATTCTAGCTTTAGTTTTTAATACACGAAAAATCCCCAATCTAGCACATTTTCTGGCCAAACGTGTTCAAGGAAATTTTCAAACAAACAGAAAAAAAACAATGTTATTGATGTGGTATTTCCATTCATAATGGATTTTGGACTTTCAACAAATTTAATCAGTGAGGTTTGTTGGAGAAAATTCCGTTTGTCTCATCCGCAGTTTGTATTTTCGTACAACCAGTCGAGTAGAGCACATTGATTTATTAATCATCGGCTATTGGATGTCAAACATTTATTAATTCTGACATATAGTATTAGAGAGGAAACCCTCTACATTTTTCCATTAGTAGCAAGGGATCTTTTATATGCATCATCCCACAGACAGGATAGCACATACCGAGACATTTAAAATATCAGTCGTGGTGCAATGGCTAGAACAAGAAATAGACCAAATGGCCCATTGACAGGAATCGATCCTAGACCGACAGCGCTTTACCACTGGGCTACGTTCCACACACTTGAATAAAGCCATTTTGAAAGCCTGATTGAGATGGTTTCATACAACAATAACAGTAATTGCGGTTTTGTAATTACACATTTTATTTCTGTCTAAACAGATGATCCATCTTTAACACGCCACTGGAACCAGCTGAAAGAAAACACGATAATATTTAATATCAGTGTCTGACCGTCTGCCTCCCTCTCTCTCTCTCTCTCTCTCTCTCTCTCTCTCTCTCTCTCTCTGTGTGGTCTGTGTGTGTGTGTGTGTGTGTGTGTGTGTCTCTATGGCTTTGTCCCCTCCTCGCTGTAGCTCTCTCTCTCTCTCTCTCTCTGTCTTACTCTGTCTCTCTATGGCTTTCCTCCCTCTCACTCTCTCCTCTCTGTCTTACTCCCTTACCTTTCCCCTTCACCCTCCCCCCCCTTTACCCCCCCTCTCTCTCTTCTCTCTCTCTCTCTCTCTCTCTCTCTCTCTCTCTCTCTCTCTCTCTCTCTGGCTCCTCACCCTCCCTTCTCTTTTTCTCTGTCCCCTCTCTCTCACTTTCTCTCTCTCTTACTGCACGCATTCATGTATGTACTTACACACGTACGAATGTATATAGGTATGTTTGTGTTTGTTGTGGTGGTAGTGTGTGTGTGCGCGTGCGTGTGCGTGTGTGTGTTTGTGTGTGCTCGTGTGTATCTGTACATGTACTGTCCTTACCTCGTCTTGCTCTCTCTCTCTTTATTCTAGTTTACTCATCTCTGTTAACATCTTTTGAAACTCCTCCATCGATACCTTGGAGTTTCCTAAACAGATGGATAGAGAGAGATATATACAGAGGCTATTTCATTTTTTTTTTCGAATACTATATTTATATGATTATTTTCACGAATTACGGAGCAATGAGTCAAAATATGGTTTTCATACACCACGAGTTGACATTAAACATTGTATCCGAGAAAACACCATCAAATGGGCTATTTATTATATACATCTTTACTAATTTTTGACAATATCTTTCGCTTTTTGTGTTAATATCTTTCGCTTATCCTATCGAAAACACGTAACGCCATGATATATTTCTTCGGATGGAACTTTTCCAGAACATTTACTTGACCGTAGACTTTTTAAAAGAAATTTGAATAAAATTATCTTTATTTAATTATTGAATTAACATTTATTTAATAATACTGCTGTGCAAACACACCTGACAAAGCGATCCTCAAAAAAACCTCACAAAGACATATCCAATCGACCACCGTTAAATTCTTACACTTATAATCAATGGCACTATATTGTGTCATCATTATTTGGCTTCGTATTAATTCGTTTTAGATATTTTATAGTAATTACACTTCATACAGTTGTTTAAATGATTTTCTCAAATACGATCAAATAAATTGGTAATCAGTTAAATCATCAAACTTAAATACGAAGAAACGTGACAAAGGGAGATAATTTAATCATGAACGTTTACCAAAAAAAAAGAAAGAAAAGATTTCTATATTTTCACTGTAGCTAATATACAATAAAAATATGACTTTTCACCGGATATCACGTTTATGGTTGCCGTAGATCTATATATTTCATTGCTATGTATATAATAAATATTTATAACACACATGTACTTATAATACATAACACGGGTAACACATATTTAGCTTCAGTGTCAGTTAGGGTTCGGTATTCGGACTGAAAATGGTATTCGAATATTCGCCGGAAATAACAAGCGAATATTCGAATAACAACTATAGTCCGTTTGCGTGTAAAGGGAACCGATAATTTGGCATATAACTCTATAATGAGTAATGTTAAAACATATATTAAAACATATTACTGAGTTTTAAACACATACAAAAATAAAAACTTTTTTAAAACAAAAACGTTCTGTGTAAATAAAAATTAAAAAAAGTTTTAGCAAATTGCCATCTAGTTATGTAGATTAATCATCGGCTGTTGGATGTCAAACATTTGGAGATTCTGACATAATTATAGTTTTATAGAGGAAACCATTCCACAGACAGCACAGCACACACCACGCATTTTGATATATCAGTAGTGCTGCCATCCCTGGAACGAGAAACTGCCCATTCGGCCCACCGACGGGAACCGATCCGAGACTGATCGCACATCAGGCGAGCACTTTAGCACTGGGCCACGTCCACCGACCCCCCACCCACACCCCACCCACACCCCACCTCACACATCCGTGATGTCGTTAAAGACTGGGTTGCGCCACTAAGCTAAGGTGACGTCGAACAGCTCTTCCCCACCACTACCACTGTTTGTATTTCTCTGTCCCCCTATAACACAGCCCAAATGTGGATACCCTCAATATACAATTCCTCCTCAGCTGTTGATCGCTACCCAGATTTAACCAAAACTCAATTATTTTGTTTTCGATTTATGGCTACGTACACATAATGTAATTACATACCAGAGTATTAGTAAAACGTGAAATGCGAAATCTCTTTTAAAATCTGAGTACTATAGGGGAAAACACATTAAATGTATTATATTTTCAGATAATTTTGTTTTGACGTTTTTGTTGGTCAACTGCCGTGTGACTCTATGTAAATAAAAATATTATATTTTTCTTTCTACTCGCCGTCTTCGTCGGCCATTTCCAAAACATCACGTGCTTCCCGCGTGTTCAGGACATCTTCCAGCTCTGATTGGTCCAAAAATCCGTCCTCGTTTTTGTCAAACTCGAAGAGATCTGAAGAGAAACAAATGTATATAGTTAAAACGTGTATTTGCACTTTGCGAAAGAGAGAGAGAGAGAGAGAGAGAGAGAGAGAGAGAGAGAGAGAGAGAGAGAGAGAGAGAGAGAGAGAGAGAGAGAGAGAGAGAGAGAGAGAGAAGAGAAAAAGGAGAGGGAGGGGAGAGAGAGAGAACGGTGTTTATTTTTCAGATTATTGACCACTACCTGAGTTCTTGAACCTTAAATGGATATAGTTTTTCAAGTGTTCTAAAAACGTTCTAAATAAAAATTAAATGGGACGGTAAAAATAGAAAAATTGACGACTTTAAGCTTTCTTATCGATATGTATCAAGTATATAAATATGTATTGTGATCATGAATATGTATTAGTTCATAAATATGTACTGAGATCATGAATATGTAGTAGGTCATATATATGTATTAGGTACATTTACATTGATACATTAAAATTTAGGTTAAAATTCTGAAATTGAAATGATTCCATCACATCCCAATGGGACCACCGACGGGGATCGATCCTAGACCGACCGCGCATCAAGCGAACACTTTACCACTGGGCTATGTCCCGCCCCTACATTAAACGAAGCACATGAGCCAAATTTATTCTACCTCATTCTCATCATCAGTATTATTATTAGTGTTGTTAGCAAATATTATGGCAGAGATGAATTGTACTTGTAGAATGCAGGACATTGTATGTCAGGACATCCAGCTTTCAAACTTTTTACGAAGGAGCGTACCACCGAACCCCCTAGAATTGTTGCGCTCTTGATCTCAGTCGGGACCCCCCCCCCCCCCCCCCCCCACACACACACACCAATGTCTGCTTGCTTTCGCCGTGCACGATTCCTATCTACGCATGTGCGGATTAATAACAATAATTTTGATACTTAATTAAATATCACACAGTCGCAATGGATGTATGCGTCTGCATAAGATTACTAAATTTGATAAACATATGCCGCAGGTACGAGGCAGAAGTGACGAAATGTGATATCGATATCGCTACTGATAACAAACAGGATGTTTAAGTTTTTTTGCAGTTACATCGATACAGAAAATTGTAGTATGTAGCCACGTGGGTAGAGTGCTCGTCTGTTGATAACAGGATGTTTCAAGTTTGTTACAGTTACATCATGCAGAACGTCGTGGTATCTAGCCCAGTGGGTAGAGTGCTCGTCTGTTGATAAGAAACAGTATGTTTCCGGTTTTTACAGTTACATCATGCAGAAAGTCGTGGTATCTAGCCCAGTAGGTAGAGAGTTCGGCTGTTGATATCAAACAGGACGTTTCAGGTTTGTTACAGTTACATCATGCAGAAAGTCGTGGTATCTAGCCCAGTGGGTAGAGAGTTCGGCTGTTGATATCAAACAGGATGTTTCAGGTTTGTTACAGTTACATCATGCAGAAAGTCGTGGTATCTAGCCCAGTAGGTAGAGTGCTCGTCTGTTGATAACAAACAGTATGTTTCAGGTTTTTACAGTTACATCATGCAGAAAGTCGTGGTATCTAGCCCAGTAGGTAGAGTGCTCGTCTGTTGATAACAAACAGGACGTTTCAGGTTTTTACAGTTACATCATGCAGAAAGTCGTGGTATCTAGCCCAGTAGGTAGAGAGTTCGGCTGTTGATATCAAACAGGACGTTTCAGGTTTTTAACAGTACACATGCAGAAAAGTCGTGGTATCTAGCCCAGTAGGTAGAGAGTTCGGCTGTTGATTCAAACAGGACGTTTCAGGTTTGTTACAGTTACATCATGCAGAAAGTCGTGGTATCTAGCCCAGTAGGTAGAGAGTTCGGCTGTTGATATCAAACAGGACGTTTCAGGTTTTTACAGTTACATCATGCAGAAAGTCGTGGTATCTAGCCCAGTAGGTAGAGAGTTCGGCTGTTGATATCAAACAGGACGTTTCAGGTTTGTTACAGTTACATCATGCAGAAAGTCGTGGTATCTAGCCCAGTAGGTAGAGAGTTCGGCTGTTGATATCAAACAGGACGTTTCAGGTTTTTTGTTTTGTTATTTACAGTTCCATCCATGCAGAAAGTCGTGGTATCTAGCCCAGTGGGTAGAGTGCTCGTCTGTTGATAACAAACCGATATATATATCCGGGTTGAAAATTAACATGAAAATCATGGTCGACAACAGGGCCAGTTGATGAAAACTCTTACTGGTCCTTCTCAAATTCAACTAGCCCTCCAATTATCACATTTAACTGTAGTTAAAATCAAAACTTGAATGTTCTGTTTTAAACAATAACCTGTGCTCATCGCATATAGTCGGTTTACGTCAAAAGGAAACCGATGAATTGGCATATAACTTCATAATGAATAAAGTTAAAATTGATATAAAACCCCAAACCAACTCAAATAACATTTTTTTTTAAAGAAATTCAGTAGAAATAAAAATGCTTCTTTACAAATTAGGGTGCGGGATTTAGCTCAGTATGTAGAGTGCTGGCTTGAGGTGCTTGCGTCGCAGGATCGAACCACCCGAGTGGATCCATTCAATTAATCGTTTTTTCTCCTTCCAACCAGTGCACCACAATTGACCAAAGGCCGTGGTATATGTTTTCCTGTCTGTGGGAATGTGCATATAAAAGATCCCTTGCTGCATTAGGAAAAATGTAGCGGGTTTCCTCTGATGACTACGAGTCAAAATATCCCAATGTTTGGCATCCAATAGCCGATGATTAATTAAACAATGTGCTGCAGTAAACAAAACAAACCTTTTTGTTTACAAATTACCACTACAGAGATGAAGACAAAAGGCTAGAGCAGCCAAGGTATTAGTTTCACTTGTATTCTCTCTGAAGTAAAAGATAGTGCAGTACAAAGAGACTAAATGTAGAACTGCGCGTGCATTTGGTAAGCTAATCTGGGAGTAGTCTTTGTGGCGTTACCATAGTTTGACACCCAATAGCCGATGTATTTTTCGTGCTGGGGTGTCGTTAAACATTCATTCATTCATTCATTCTTTGTGGCGATGCATGAGGGATTAAACTAACTGGCTATGCAAGTGAGGTGAAATCTCCAGTAAAGAATTTCCTCGAGAGTCCTATAGACGAGGCACTAGCTAGAAATGGAATCATCCGCTATTTTGCCAAATGCCCATTCGACTGCATTGTGCAGAGATAAGGCCCTGATCATGTATTACAGTTTTATCGTTCAGATTACCTTGGATGTTCGATCAATTGCCTTAAAACCTGTATCAGAAAAAAAGATTTAACCTATGCAGTTTGATTGTACTTTGTAAAATGTTTTAATTAAATTAAATTTACACTGAACTTCAGCCCCCCCCCCCCCCCCCCACCCCCACCCCCACCCGACTCAGTAAAATGTAATAATGCGTGTATGTGTATGTGCACCCACACGTGTGCGTTTAATTTGGATATTTTAAATGCTACAGTAGTAGCCTAGTAATAAAATAAATACAGAAAGAAAAATAACTGAGAATTTCTTTTTAAACATTTTACCAAAATATACGATGTATTTTGTTGTTAGATAGACAGATATGTATCTGTATCTGTATGTATGTATATATAAATATACAACATGGTAACTTCAAGTTACTAGATCTCAGTACCCCTGATCTCAATTGACTGGTATTAAATTTGTCTCCCTGCCATTACGGTATTACGTTGCAAACGTAATAAATACAGTTAATTAGTCATACGACTGGTGTTGTAATGCTTTTACGGCATATAACTGAGAAACAGTTAACTGTTTTTGCTGCTTAATGTCCAAAACATACTGAAGCTGTGCCTGGGTCTGGGATAGCGAGTATGGTACCAGTCGAAAATGAAACGCGCACTGTATCGAAAATGACAATGCACAATGCGCTATATTTTCACACTGTCAGACTGGCAGCTGTAGCCTGTGTTAGCCGTATTCTAATTTGTTTAAACAACAGGAAAGATATATATCGATCAAAGTAGGATGATGAATAGTATTGTTGGTGTTTACAGATGAAACTGTATCTAAAGATATGAGCGCAGTTAATATATATTGAGAACACATACGAGTTAGAGATCCAGACGTCAAAATACATGGTGTATTTGCCAGACCAAAACCCAACGTTGGTGTGTTTTGGGCCTAAACTGATTATTAGCAGTGATATTACTGTTTAAATAAAAAATATCCGCATGTACATCGTGTACAAGTTCATCACTAAAATTTAAACGATAATCGTATTGTCATGGAATTGTGTTATTCCAGTCGTGGAAAGTCATGGGAAATCAACCTGGAAAAGGTGTACGAACCCAGATATATATTTAATTTTGGCCAAACACATTAAGTTTGGTCAAGCAATACTACGTCATGTAGGAGCGGACTGTCCCGAGTGCGATCGTGCTCGTACAACGCACGTACGTAATTTCAATCTGGCGAGTGTGAAAAATAACGCATGTTACACTTAACAAAGAGCTCACCTAAAATAATTTTGTTTAATATTGATTGCCACTGTTTACAAAACTGTATGTAGCTCATAGAAGACCCATTTACTAATTACCAGAACAATTAAAAATGACGAGAACGGTAGCGTTGTTTTATCTGTGTTGCAATTGTTTTAGCTGTATATTTGGGTTTTTTTAGTCTTCTTTAGATGTTTTTATTCAATAGTCTCTCGTAACTCAGTATAGACTGGCTCATTACAATTTTATTACTTTTATTGATTGTATGTATATGTTGTATTTTTATTTTGTTGTAATGAGGTGAGACTTTAATAAACTATCTGTCTGTCTGTCTGCAACCTTTTAACATATGACCGATACTTATCTTTGCTATACAATTCGAAAAACACCGATTTCTTCTTGAAAGACGTACCAATCCGATCAAAACTCCTTTGCTTATTTACTTTATTATTAATTACAAACAGTCGACTTTTATAAGGTAATAGATCACGCATCATAAGGCTAACTCATTTATACTGTTGATATATGTAGTTACAAACAGTCGACATTTATAAGGTAATATATTACGTATCATAAGGCTAACTCATTTATACTGTTGATATAGTTTTGAAAATAAAAATGGAACTGAAAGACAAAGACAATTCAAAAGTAGACGGAATAATAAAAAGGAAATGAAATGATAATATGAATGTAGGAATATATATATATATATATATATATATATATATATATATATATATATATATATATATGGAGAGAGAGAGAGAGAGAGGGGCAGGCAGA
>NC_054705.1:41128522-41318522 GCF_016097555.1 Gigantopelta aegis | reverse complement strand
GGCAAACATGTGCTAACCTGAGACCTTTTTTTTACCATGTATTTCCTTCATTCTACCCTCAAAGTTAGTTGTAATCCATGTAAAAATGCGTAGTGATTCATTTGCAACCCTATATAGTTCATATAAATAAATGTTGTGTATCCAGATTCCTGCGCGTTGCGCAGAGGGGGGGGGGGTGGGTGGGGTCGAAACCACACCATCATATCCCCCCCAGACCTCCCGCCACGGGCTTCAGCGTCCTGCTGAGCTCAGCGTGGTCGGGCTTTCTCCCAGACACCCTCGGACCCCCCCCCCCCCTCAAATTTATTATTTACACCTCGACACACACACACACACACCCACCCCACCCCCCCCCCTGCAAAATTTCCTGCGCAGCGCCATTGAGATTCGGGCATGTTCGTTTAATTCCGGCAAAAACAAGCCTGCCTCCCTCCGACCTCTTGGAGCCCGTACGTCTATGCAGATGTATGATCAATAAACTATTCATTCGTTGGGTTATCTTAAAGCCACATTATCGCCGTTATATCGCCATTTATATCGTAATGTAATGTACAATTAGTATTTTGCTCTCTTCAGAACGTTGATAGCGCTGTAACCAAGACTGCTGTGAATATTGCAAGTAAAGAACAAATTGAGCAATAATAAACAACCATTCTGAGAGTACTGCTAAACCAATACATGTCACCTACCGGGTCCAACAACCAAGATCCAAATAGATGTTAACAACATTTTGAGAGTACTGCTAAAACAATGCATGTCAACTACCGCGCCCAACATGTTTTTTTCCTAAATTCAATGACCATAACTTATCTCAAGGAATTGCAAAAATCCGGAAAACACATTTTCACATCTTCTAAGTTCAAGGGTCATAATTCCGTTAAAAATGGGTTAATCGACATGGAAGTCAACCGTTAACTGTAACTGTATGTGATAAACCTATACACAAAATTTCAGCTCAATATCTAAAGGTCTTCTGAACAAAAAAATTCCGGAAAACAAATTTTCACATCTTCTAAGTTGAACGGCCATAACTCCGTCAAAAATGGGTACATCGACATGAAAGTCAAACACTACACGACGAAGCTATATACAAAATGTCAGCCCAATATCGTAAAGTTTTCTGGGAAAAAAAACCCCATCCGAAAACATATGTGGGACAGACAAGACAGACAGACGGACAGAAGGACGGAGATGAAACCTATAGTCCTCTCCGGCTGGACCGGTAGGGAAACTAATAAACTAATAATATATTACATGACAGAGAGAGGGAGAGGAGAGAGAGAGAGAGAGAGAGAGAGCGAGAGGAGAGAGAGAGAGACAGAGAGACAGAGAGGAGAGATAGAGAGAGAAAGGGAGGGGGGAGAAGGGAGAGGGAGAGAAAGGGGGGGAAAGATGGGCAGGTAAGAGCGACAGACAGACAGAGAGAGGGGAGGGAGAGGGGGAGGGAGAGGGGGGGGAGAGAGAGAGAGAGAGGAGAGTGAGGGGAGGAGGGAGAGGCAGGTAAAGAGAGAGACAAAGACAGAGACAGAGAGGTAGGCAGGTCGAGAGACAGAGAGATGCAAGAAGAGAGAGACAGAGACAGACAGAGAGAGGCCGGTCCAGAGAGAGAGAGAGAGAGAGAGAGAGAGAGAGAGAGAGAGAGAGAGGAGAGAGAGAGAGAGAGACACACAGACAGACTCACATACAGATAGAGAGAGACAGACAGACAGAGAGAGAGAGGGACAGGCACACAGTGAGTGAAGGAGACAGAGACGGACAGTTATATAGATAGGATAGACGGGGGGTGGGGGGTGGACGGGAGAAGGAAAAGAATACAAAGCACATAGTTTACAAGACACTAACCCTTGCACCTTGTCGAATGAGTTGTCTTTGAAATACGGACACTCGTTGGCTACCTCCTGTACATAGGCTTTCTCCACCCCTTTCGCTGTCATGTGGACCACCTGACCTTCACCTTAATCAAATATAGGAGAGGGCCTCGTAAGTTAGCAAACTTGTGCCCGATTCCTTTGTTCTTTGTACAATAAAATATGATTTTAGTCAAATAATAAAAACCTCACCACCTAAATTAGAGATAACCTCACTTTGAACTAAAAAAAACTAAATTAACACCTTCACCTAAAATACAAATAACCTCACTTTTAACTTAAATATAATCTTACCTTCACTAAAAATACAAATAACCTGACCTTGACATAATAATTTAGATAATATGAACTTAGTGTAAAATATGGATGACCTCACCTAACCTAAATTACAGAAAACTTCACCTTGACCTAAAATTAATAAAGATAACCTCACATTTACCAAAAATACAGATAACCTGACCTTGATCTAAATTACAGATTACTTCACCTTGACCTAAATTACAGATAACTTCACCTAAATTCCTAGACAGGTCGGGTGGGTGGGTGTTCAGTTAAAAGATGAATTGGAAAGAAGTAAACAAAAAAAAACCCAAAAAAAACATGCACCCCCCTGGATCCGCTAGAGTTATGTATGCTATCGTGAAAAAGAAACTCTGTTATGTTCAACAACACCACTTGAGCACAGTGACTAATTAAACATCGGGGATTAGAAGTTAAACATTTGATAATTCTGACACGTAGGCATCAAAGGTAACCCACACTATTTGTCCTAATTCAGCAAAGGATCTTTTATATCCACTTTCCTACGGGGGGGGGGGGGGGGTAGCTCAGTATTCAACCGACTCTGCTAATCCCCACCCCACCCCCACCCCCCACCCCACCCCCACCCCACCCCCCACACACACTGCTATTGTGAGAATGAATAGGACTAAGCCGGCGTAAGCGTGACTGAAAATGTTTTTAACAATAAAAGGTCATGGAAAGAGCAATAGGTTGTAGTGTTTAGGAATGGGTATGAGGAATTTTTTTGTCACAATTTGTCTACCCCAAACCTGAGGAGTGGAGCACTAGAGCACATTAAAATTAATTTTATTAACTAATCAGGAGCTATTTGATTGGTTCTTCTGTTACTTAGTCTTGAATTGAAAGTTAGTTTGATTTGTTTAGCGATACTACTAGAGCACATTTATTAACTAACAGGGGTTGAAATTTAATTTTTTTACCACTATCCCAAAGGAATAGTGAATTTCAAAAAACACTATTCCGTCTAAAAATGTACTATCCCTTCAATTATTAATGTACCACTAGTTTTCCTGACTGTGCCACGTCGCCCTGTACAACATTGCGTAACGAACAATTGTTTATATACCAGTCTATGCATTACTGCGTACTAGCTGGAATTACAAACATTAGTCTCGATCAAAAGGTCGTTTATTTTGTACCGGTAAGTGCATGAGAAAGGTCTTAGGATTTGTTCTGCAGAAAAATGTAGCTGAAGAAAACGCGTAAGCAGAATAGTCGCAGGCGATTTTTGGTATTCCGTACTTTATTTTCACTTTCATGACGGAATATTGGAAGAATTGTTTTACTATTCCGTTTCGAAATTTACTATTTGCGGAACAGCGGAATAGCGTAAAATTCGACCTTGACTAATCAGGAGCTATTTGATTGGTTCTTCTGTTACTTAAGACTTGAGTTGAAAGTTAATGTTTGATTTGTTTAACGATACTACAAGAGCAAATTTATTAACTAATCAGGAGCTATTTGATTGGTTCTTCTGTTACTTAGACTTGAGTTAAAAGTTAGTTTGATTTGTTTAACGATACTACTAGAGCACATTTATTAACTAATTTACTATTTGATGTCAAACATTTGGTTATTCTGATACTTAGACTTCAGTTAAAAGTTAAAAGTCAAAGTTTGGTTTGTTTAACGATACAACTAGAGCACATTTATTCATTAAATGTCAAACATTTTTCTATTGACAGCAAGGGATCTTTCATATGCACCATCCCACAGACCTTTGATATACCAGTCGTCAGGGCTGTAGCTAGTTTTTTTTTTTTTTTTTTTTTTGGGGGGGGGGGGATTTTTGGAAGAACGAGCATGGAAGGCCCCCCCCCCCCCCCCCCCCAGGAAACTTTGAAATCTAGAGGATATGCAATACCATTTTGCAACCATTTCTGGGAAGTTACATTCTTAAAATGTCAATATCAGAAACCAGTAATTTTATTGAGGGGGCAACTTGCCTCTCCACCCCACCCCCCCCCCACCCCCCACCACTAGCTACAGCCCCGATGATCATGGGGTATCCAACTGACTAGAAAAAATACGAAAAATAGCCCAATGGGCCCACTGACGGGGATAGATCCCAAACCAAGCGCTTTACCACTGGAAACAGGCTATATTTAAAAAATATTTTGGATAACAAATGTATTTGACTATCGCATTACATTATATCACTGTTAGGGTCCCCCTATTAAAATGCTAGACTCGCCCGAGTTTCTTACCTACATAGACCCCCCAGTGTTGGAATCCCCCGCAGTCAAACCGGATGGCGTCAGCTGGCTGTAGTATCTGTCCTTTAGAGTCAGTGCTTTGACCCATCATCGGGTGCTGACCGGCGGCCTGAGGAGTATAGGAAAAGAAAGGAATATTTGTTTAACGACGACACCTCAACATACTGAGAGAGAGAGAGAGAGTGAGAGAGAGAGAGAGAGAGAGAGAGAGAGAGAGAGAGAGAGAGAGAGAGAGAGAGAGAGAGAGAGAGAGAGAGAGAGAGAGAGAGAGAGAGAGAGAACAGATACAGATACAGAGACAGACAGACAAACAGACACACACAGTTAGATAGACAGACAAACAGAGGGGGAGGGAAGGAGGGAGATACAGTAAGAGATAGGTGGGGAGGGATGGAGAGAGAGTAAGAGAGAAAGGGGAGAGAGAGAGAGAGAGAGAGAGAGAGAGAGGAGAGAGAGAGGAGAGAGAGAGAGAGAGAGACAGACACACACAGATAGATAGACAAACAGATGGGGAGGGAGGGAGGGAAGGAGGGAGATAGAGTAAGAGAGAGGTGGGGGAGGGATGGAAAGAGAGTAAGAGAGAAAGGGGAGAGAGAGAGAAAAGGAGAAAGAGAGGAGAGAGAGGAGAGAGAGAGAGAGAGAGAGAGAGGAGAGGGAGAGAGTTTGTTTTGTTTAACAACACCACTAGAGTACATTGGTTTATTAATCATCGGCTATTGGATCTCAAACATTTGGTAATTCTAACATGTAATCATGATGAGACGAAACACGCTTCATTTGTTCTAAAAAAAGAAGTTTGTTTTCTTTAACGACACCACTGGAGCACATTGATTAATTAAATCATTGGCTACTGGATATGAAACATTTGGTAATTTTGACTTGTAGTCATCCGAGGAAACTTGCTACATTTTTCCTAATAGAACAAGGGATCTTTTATATGCACTTTCCCACAGACAGAAAAGCACATACCACGGCATTTGTTCAGTTGTGGTGCACTGATTCAGTCCTTGACTTTTGAAAAACACAGGCGAGTGAACAATTGCACACCTCAAAATGCTTAGGCGAGTGAAAAATCGCACTCATCAAAATGCTAAGGCGAGTGAAAACCAAGCATTATTAATTTATGGAGTAATTGGTACATGTAAATGCAGAGACATATATTGCAAAAATGAACCAATAAACCAATAATGTTTTCTTCTAATTTTATGTTGTTTGGTTCATTAGTGTAGTCTGACTTCTTTTCCCTTTCAGGAATGGATTTATAATTTATTAAAAAGTTTCAGGAGTAGTATTATAGAAATATAATTATGACATGTATATACACTGGTGCAGACAATTTGATTTTTTAATTACAATATGTACTATTCAGATAATGTGATGCACACAACTATATATATATATATATATATATAATATATATATATATATATATATATATATATATATATATATATATATATATATATACCTGTTCAGTGTTAGATGGTTTGATGAACGTGCAGCTAAACATAAGATAGTATATAGGAATCAACTTGTTTTGAATTTCATTATTATGTACAACGAACATGATTAGGATATTTGGGATGGGAAAAACCCACTGGTTCCGAGGAGGTGGTTCATAAACTACGACCCAAGCATCTCAGGTGTGCACTACCGACTCATATTATTAAACCCTTTTTTTTTTAATAACTCGTGAAACGTAGGCCCTACAATTAATTCAGTTAATAGTGTTGTTTTGGACATTGACATTCGCGTGACATTTTTAATTCAACAATTACGCAACCAGTCTCCCTCCCTCAACATTTTGTTACACGTCATTTGACCTACCGCTACAAGTTACGAACGGCTCTGACAGCGTTACGTCATTGATCTAGAACGGCCCCAATGTTGTGCATATAAAAATATACAAACTCTTGACAAAATCTGTCATTACAAAGGATTTTATTCCAAACGTGGAAAAGACCATAATTTTAGACACCATCATCAATGCGTAGTTGTCAAGTAGACCAGCGTGTGCGTGCAGAATTCCAAGAGTAAAAATAATCTGACCCCATAGCTTTGATTGGTCAATATGTCACAGAGTACAGTATACATGAGTTATCCTTATCAGACGTTGTGATCTATTACTTTACAAAAGTGGACTGTTTCTAATTAATAATAAATTAAATAGGCAAAAGAGTTTTGATCGGATTGGTACGACTTCGAAGATGTCTATTACACCTGTGTTTTCCGATTTGCATAGCAAAGATAAGTACCAATCATATATTAAAATATTGCATGGACGCTACCGTTCGCGTAACATTTTTTTTTCTGGTATTATTAAACGGATTTTTCTATCAGCTACATAAGGTAAATAGTGACAATCAATATAAAAAATTATTTTACGTGTAACGTGCGTTATTTTTCACACTCGCCAGATTGAAATCATGTGCGCTGTACGAGCGCGATCGCACCCGCACACCTTAAAAGGCAAGGTCTGCTGGTTCGAACGAGAAAAAATCCAATCAGCTGAATATATCCACCGAGGTAGTTCGATCCTGTGGCCCAAGCATGTCAAGCGAGCACTCAACCAATTAGGCTAAATCATTTGTTGTAAAGCAGCAGGGGATCTTTTATATGCAGTTTCCCACAGACAGGAAAGCACATACCACAGTGTTGTGGTGCACTGGTTGGAACGAGAAAACAAACCAATTTGTTGAAGATCCACCGAGGTGGGGGAGAGACAGGGAGGGATATAAAGGGAGAGACAAAGAGGGAGAGACAGACAGAGACAAGGAGAGAGAGAGAGAGAGAGACAGAGAGAGGGGGAGAAGGAGAGAGGCAAAGAGAGAGGTCAGAGTGCAAAAAACCCCACCCTATTTTAAAGAGAGAGAGAGAGAGAGAGAGAGAGAGAGAGAGAGAGAGAGAGAGAGAGAGAGAGAGAGAGAGAGAAAGAAGATTTATTTAACGAAAGAAAGAAAGTAATGTTTTATTTAACGATGCACTCAACACATTTTATTTACGGTTATATGTTGTCAGACATATGGTTAAGGACCACACAGATTTTGAGAGGAAACCCGCTGTCGCCACTTCATGGGCTACTCTTTCCGATTAGCAGCAAGGGATCTTTTATATGCACTATCCCACAGACAGGGTAGTACATACCATGGCCTTTGATATACCTGTCGTGGTGCACTGGCTGGAACGAGAAATAGCCCAATGGGTCCACCGATGGGATCAATCCCAGACCGACCGCGCATTGAGCAAGCATTGTACCACTGGGCTACGTCCCATCCCGAGAGAGAGAGAGAGAGAGAGAGAGAGAGAGAGAGAGAGAGAGAGAGAGAGAGAGAGAGAGAGAGAGAGAGAGATACATACAGACAGAGAGACAGACAGCGACAGAGAAAGAGACAGACAGACAGACAGAGAGAGACAGACAGAGAGAGAAATAAAAAGAGGGGGAGAAAAAAAGGGAAGAGACAATGGCGGACGCTTTACCACTGGGATTTTATTTATATGGCGTCAGTATCATACAGGGTTGCAAATGATTCACTGCACATTTGTACATGGATTACAAACAATGTTGTGACTACAGTACCTGGGTCATAAGGTGGAGCAGTATATCTACGTATCAAAGAACAGTCTGCATCGGATCTGCATCCGTTACACATTTTATGGAAACCGTGGTCCTAAGACAATGTAGCCTACAATGTCCCCCTGCCCTTCACCCCCCCCCCCCACCGCTTAAAACGATTTTTAAAAATTAAATATACTTTTGGGGTGAATTGACGTCCTTATAAAAACTTCTGTCGCCACAGTGTAGACACCCCCCCCCCCCCCCCCCCCCACACACACACACACACACACACACTCCCCACATCCCTACCATGCTTCCGCCGAGAGTGATCGATTCGATCGTAGTCCCCTACAATCAGCCATAAGTAATGGAAAGAACCGGCCTTGGTGATGTGGTTAAGCTATCGGACATAAGGTTGGTAGGTAGGCCTTGGCCTAGGCCTACTTGGTTCGCAGCCCTGTACCGGCTCCCACCCAGAGCGAGTTTTAACGATTCAGTGGGTAGGTGTAAGACCACTACACCCTCTTCTCTCTCACTAACCACTAACAACTAAGCCACTGTCCAGATAGCTGAGGTGTGTGTGCCCATGGCAGCGTGTTTGAACCTCCATTGGATAGAAGCACGAAAATACGGTGGCTATAAAGAAAAAGAAGAATG
The DNA here is from genome assembly GCF_016097555.1 of Gigantopelta aegis. NCBI lineage: Eukaryota > Metazoa > Mollusca > Gastropoda > Neomphalida > Peltospiridae > Gigantopelta > Gigantopelta aegis. The sequence continues at coordinate 41,309,922 of NC_054705.1, read as the reverse complement.
GAAACTGGAAAGAGTGAGATATTGACTCCAAACTATGTGAACTGAATAACAAAGAAATATTGAGACAAATAAATAAATAAATATATTTACATGAACATCGTAACCCCAGTTCCATGGCCAGTGGCAGTATTTTTTCACCGTGTTGTAGACAATGGACATCTCGAATCCAGTCTGCGTACAGTCTGTTAAAGCTATTTCCGCTAACCACGGATGGAAACACGTCGCAAATGTCCACCACTTTTAGCCAAAGGTTGTCCGTTTACCAGAACTTGGCTCGTCCAATGTTATTTTGTTACTAATTAAGAAATGACTAGAAAATGTCTGACGTCCGTCGCAATTTTAGTTCACGGAAGTTGAAAGCGAGAATCATTCCTCGGGAATTTCTGGGAAATCCCACAATGTATAAAAATAGATGATCAGACGCACTACCGATACGACGTAATCGTTTTTCCCCGAGAACAGTGGATAGCCTACACGAGAAAGGATAACAATATCAAATCCTTTTCTATTGGTTAAAAAGTCAACATCTAACAATAAGACTGACGCAAATAGCCATTCATTTCAACTAGGCAAAAGGCCTACATAATAATAATTTATTATTTATTTAATGTTATATATTACTTCGAATAAAGTTTGTTTTGTTTAACGACACCACAAGAGCACATTTGATTTTTTTTGGCTATTGGATATGCCAGTCGTGGTGTACTGGCTGGAATGAGAAATAGCACAATATGTACCCACTGACAGGGATCGAACCCACACTGACCGTGCATCAGACGAGCGCTTTATCACAGGCCCAGTGTGGACTAATCCCCTTGTTTTCTTCGAGATACAATTGAAATTTTTAGTAAAAGTCAGTATTTATCTGTGATATTTGTATTTTTGCACAGTTCTTTACACTGTTTTTATTTAAATCTTAATTTTTTATATTGATGTTGATCATCACTTTATTTGTTTGCATTACCATAGTTTGACACCCAATAGCCGATGTATTTTTCGTGTTGGGGTGTCGTTAAACATTCATTCATTCTCCCATATTTTCCAAATGGGGACCCCCCTACCCCCCCCCCACACACACCACATACACACAACACACCACACACACACCACACACACACACATAGACACACGCACACACACACACACACACAAAACACCAATAAAAAAAAAACACCAATAAAAAACACCATCAGTAAAGACATTATAATCACATATTTTCCAGATGGGGAGACCTGTCCCCCCCCCCATCCCCCCCCCCAAAAAAAAAACAAAAAAAAAAAAAAACACCCCACCCAGGCACCACCAGTAAGAACATTATAACCAGTATCCCACAACTAGCTAGTACATCAAAGGCCGTGGTATGTGCTGTCCTCTGCGAAAAACGTGCATATAAATGATATCTTGCTGCTAATGGGACAAATGGGAAAATGTATCGGGCTTCCTCTGTATGTCCCGATGATTAATAAATCAGTGTACTCCAGGAGAGTCGTTAAACAAAAGAAACTTTAGCAAGGCCCATGGAGTGAATTTGAAGTTAGGGGTACGGGGAGCAGAGGTGGATCTAGGGGGAAGGGGCCTGCCCCCCCCCCCTAAATTTGCGACAGTTACATATTTTATTATACATGTATATTCATTTTCTTTTCTTTTTTACGATCCCCTCCCCCCCCCCCCCCCCCCCGCCAGTGTCCTTGGCATTTCGCCTCATGTAAATGGATTTTCTGGATCCGCCACTGGCGATAGCAATGACCCGCGGATGGAAACTTAAGGGTCCAAAGAGCCAGCTGCCTGAATTTATTACCGAAGAGTTGGGTGGTTGTGGGGGTGGCCTCATTGGGCTATTTCTCGTTCCAGCCAGTGCTCCACAACTGGTGTAACAAAGGATGTGGTATGTGCTATCCTGTCTGTGGGATGGTGCATATAAATGATCCCCTGAAAAGAGTAGCCCATAAAGTGGCGACAGTGGATTTCCTCTCTCAATATCTGTGTGGTCCTTAACCATATGTCCGACGCCATATAACCGAAAATAAAATGTGTTGAGTGCGTCGTTAAATAAAACATTTCCTTCCTTCCTTCTGGGCACAATAACAGGGAATGGGCTGTGGGGCATGGCCTCCACAGCACCCCCCTATTCTACGGACCCTGCTTTAACTTCGATCGTACACGTAGGAGTAAGGTTTTTTTTGTTTTTTTCTCAGAATTTTGAGAGTAAACGGAAAACCCCATTTCTGGAGAATGATCGTCTATCACGAGGTACCACGTGATATCACAGGTTATTTGTAGATCCCTAGGAATATCGTCACTTTCTTCTTCCGTTAGTTAGTGTGAACGATTAGGCGTCAATTTGCAGACGATATTCAAAGAACACTGGTCGATTTATTGTGATTGCCTTCTAGAGGTAAGTGTAATACTACAGTACTTTTATAACGTTTCTTATGTACTCTTGACTATTGTTATTTTTAATGTTTTATCATGTAGAGCAGGGGCCTAACTTTCATATACGCAGGTACGCAGCTGTGTACCACCTGAGATTAAAGATTTTTTATTTGTTATTTTTTCAAATTAAAATATATCACGTAAACGCATACCCAATAGCGTTTTATTCCATCGCCGAAAGTCTGTATGCCACCTGAAAATCCCAAGCTAGTAACCTTCAGAAACGCAAACCAAAACACAAAGGGGCGGGACGTAGCGGATGGTAAAGCGCTCGCTTGGTGCAGTTTTTTTTTTTTTTTTTTTTTTTTTTTTTTTTTTTGCCCCCAGATCAGTTGACAGTGTCACGGTTGGGGAGCCTTGAATCATTGCCTTACAAAAATACATGTATATCTTCATACCTTCTAGTTACATACATTTGAATTTGTTAAAAACAATACATAAATATGAATACAATAATGGTTTTGATCTGAGGGGGACAGGGGAGAGAGAATGGACAGATGAAATGAATGGGGTAAAAAAGAGGAAAGATAAACAGAAACTAAAAAAGAGAGAAAGAAGCATGTATTATTTACTCGTATTGTAGATTAAGATTGGTTTTCTGGTTCTACTGAATTTTGCTTGGTGCACGGTCGGTCTATTTCTCATTCCAGCAATGCACCAAGACTGGTCGTGGTATGTGCTATCCTGTTTGTGGGATGGTGCATATAAAATATCCCTTGCTACATGTTTGACATCCAATGATGTTCTGTCCCGCCCGCCCCCCCCCCCAATCTATATCTCTCACTATGTCTGTCTCTCTCTCTCTCTCTCTCTCTCTCTCTCTGTCTGTCTCTCTCTCTCTCTGTCTCTCTCTCTGTCTGTCTGTCTCTCTCTCTCTCTCTCTCGCGCTCTAGCTCTCTTAGCATCTATCTATGCCCGTAGTTTAGAATGTAATGGTGTCTCATTTTCTTTCTTTCCTCTTTCATTCTTAGAACCAGAATGAGTGGCACCTCGGGCACAGTTTCAACAGGAAGTGACGCCGGTGTTGACATTTCCGGAAGCTGGACTAAGTCGAGTTCCGGCACTGAATCAAACGGGAGCACGTGGTCGCAGAGTGAATCGGCCAGCATACACATTGTGATTAAAAGATGCGATACTCCGCCTATATGTGAAAGGTACTCAAAATACGATTGTTTTCGTTTTTATTTATTTATGCATTTATATTTCTATGTTGTATATATATACATACACATATACATATACTGTTGGAAAGAAATAAGGGAACACATCAAATTGTAGACCATACTTAATTCACTACTAGCGTAGTAATGTCTGTATTTCATACCAAGTCGTAATGTGGGATTGAATGTCTGTATTGTTGGATGAGCTGCCTATATGTTCCCAGTCAATTTTTGACAATATCAATTGATTTTTGATGCAGTCATTATTTCTTGTTGCTAACTGTGTGATCCTTTATTTCTTTCCATCAGTAGGCATATATATTAAATTAATTATTTTATTTATGTTTATTTATTATATATATTTGTTTAAAATTTATATTTATTTAGGCATCTATTATTTATTTACATTGGTTAATTAATTTTATATATTTATTTTGGTCTATCTATTTATATTCCTTGATATTCAATCTTGTTGTTTAATATTTTCTTTAAATACAGCCCTCGCCCTCCCAACCCCATCGTCCAGAAAATGGAATTTTATGATTGATATTAACAGTTTTGCATCAGTATCATCACCAGGCCTTCAAGATGCCCCGGATCTCCCCCCCCCCCCCCCCCCCCCCCCCCCCGTGCCTCACAATAAGCATAACGCCCCCCGCCCTTCTCAAAATACTGGCTACGGGTCTGATCATCACCACCATTATTGTTGTCATCATCTATTTATTCGTGGTTTTAGATATTTGTGTATCTCATTTTCTTTTCATTTTATTTAATCACTGAAGTTAGCTAATTTGAGTGCTTTGCAATTTTAAAGCATCGTTCTTTATATTTTTCAGGTTTCCTCGGTAACGAGATATGACGTCATAACATCAAATCAAAGGGACATATCAGTGCATTTCAACAGGATTCAAATTTTGTTGTGATTCAACTTTTGTTACACATTTACAACTGGATAAGAATACTATTTTCACATTTGATGTATCACGAAACCGTAAATGCCAAATAAATAAATAAAACAGTTGGTGAGCGTCAACAAAACGGGGTGGTGTAAAGTCCCAACCAAGACGTTTTTATCATTTTCCCTCAAATATTCCATCTCAAAACTATTTCTTGAAATACTGAAGAAAGCTTTTCTGTGGTGGAAGGATGGGACATATCTCAGTGGTAAAGCGCTCGCCTGATGCGCGGTCGGTCTAGGATCGATCCCCGTCAGTGGGCCCATTGGCTATTTCTCATTGTATCCAGGGCACCACTACTCTTATGTCACAATTACCAAATGTCTGACATCCATTAGCCGCTGATATTTAAATCAATGTTCTCTAGTGGTGTTGTTAAACAAAACAGACTTCAACTTTACTGTGGGAAAACCCTTGTCTTGCTGAATATATTCAAATTGATTTAAAAATAAACATAAAAACCTGTCGCCCACTAACATTTACCCCCCCCCCCCCCCCCCCTCCCAAAAAAAAGACAAAAAGTGACGCTCACCTACTAACTTTTGTTATGTAGCTTTATAATTAATTTACTTGAAATTTCTTTGTGAGAACTTGCCCATGTATCTGCCAACTTAAACAATAAATTTAATTAGCTTCCTGGCATGTTTAAGGTCTGTGTTTATTACTATTTTATGCCGCAGGTGTTCCTTTACGGCACTGGCGGATCCGGGGGCGGGTATCACGGGTGCCACACCCTGCCAATGTTTTTTTTTTTTTAAATAATATTATTTTAAAAACTTCATCATCCACAAACTACAACACTAAACGAGTTAGCTCCACTAGCCCTGATTCCACTAGCCCCAGATTGTCAGTCATATTGGCTGTTACTGCCACCGGTTGTCATCCCCATTAACAAACTAAATCAAATAAGTAATTACAAAAATTAATATAGTTAAATAAATGTTTTATTCGATAGTGTTTATGGTAATAGCACTTTAATAAATTTTTTAAAACATGACATTTCAAAACCATACAAACAATGCAACATACGTCATAGCACTGACACATTTAGCAACTGATTGTTCAACACTTCCTTCCATCAGATGACCAATGGCACTGAGGTAGGAGTCTAGGGTCCGTTCTGTTGTAATGTAGGCAATGTCATTCAATCTAATTAAAAATTAGCCCGAGTTTCATGTCAATACTTGCAGTCCTGCCAGTGCGATCGGTCTGGCAGATCGAGGGCGCAAAAGTAAAGGTCTAGGGAGTTCGATCCCCGTCAGTGGGATCCCCCGTTGTGGGCCCATTGGGCTATTTCTCGTTCCAGCCAGTGCACCACGATTGGTACATCAACCCCGTTTGTGGGATGGTGCATATAAAAGATCCAAAGGGCGGGAGAAGAAAGAATGTGAAAGGCATAACAAAACAAAAACAAAATTGAAGAGGAAAATATTTTCTTTAATTTTTAATAATTAACAAAACTGAAACATTTCTCTTTAAAAAAATGTTTACTAACAAGAAGAAAAAAAAAATATATATATATATATAATTATTATTATTATTATTATTAGAATGACGTCACAGGGAACATTGATATACTAGCAACCCTGGCAATTAAGAAAATGACAACGGCAAAAAACGTTGAAAAAATTCGTTTCTACGACAGTTTTGCGGTTAATGTGTAAGATAAAAGATTAATTTGTAAATATTACTTCAATAAAATAAAATATTTTCTACGGCAAAATCAATGCCGCGGAAAGTAGAAAACGACACGGCAATCTCCACAGCAATTGTCAGAGTTGTACTAGTACAGCGAAAGAGGTTCACATTTTGTATATAGGAAGCAAGGTCCAAGTCCAGTCAGTGTTTTAAAGTTTTTTTTAAATTTCAAAGCAGTCCAAACGCTACGTGTTTCACTGTCAACAGGATTTCGTCTAGTGTGACATTGGCCCGGGGTATTACGTCATACCTGGACACACATTGGTAACAGGTTGAAATATTCAGAAAGGTTGCCATAGAGTATGATAAGTCCTCGCAAATCCACGAAGAGCTAAGTCGGGAATTCAAGATGGCCGCCATTATCTATTTTATAATAGCATTGCAACCAGACATAATAAAAATGCAAAGAAAGTGTCTAAATACAAGTTGTGCAATGAAATCATTAATTACATGATTTGAGGGGGGGGGGGGGGGTGGATGAAGGAGAATTAATGTTGCCATTACGATGATCTATATATCCAATATGACCCACACTACTTGCGACTTTCAGCTTCTTACTACTGTAATTTATTTTACATTTGGTCAAGTTTAAGTTATTACTCCTGGACTAACATGCTATGAATATTTCACGTTTTATTTATAACCGGTTAGCCGGGGCCTTCTCCGGGTGGTTTTATTTATAACTGGTTAGCCAGGGCCTTCTCTGGGTGGTTTTATTTATAACCGGTTAGTCGGGGTCTTCTCCGGGTGACATCCATGGCAGAATAACTCCTTATGGATATCTCTTGCCGGAGGTCCAAGATTGGTCACGTGTGCTCCCATATTTGGCGATCCCGCATACACAGTGCCCCCTGGTGACGAAATACTGCTCATTGTTCCCTTCGGGCCGGTTGAAGTCGCCGTCGCTGTCCCGTTTCCGGTAACGGAAGAAAAGACGTGACCTTGCTGACCGTGACCTTGACCAGCGGATGATGACGTCGAGACGCTTGACGTATGTGACACGTGACCATGTCCCGTGGTCATGTGAGTGGTTTGAGTGGTTCCGTTTGGTCCGTAGTCCGTGTACTCAAAGTTATCCAGGTGGTGTTTCTTCAAATACTAAAACAAAACGCACAATAAATAATAATAAATAAATAAATAAAAATAGATAAATAATATATAATAATAATAATAATAATAGTCTAACAATAATAGTACTATCCAGTACTCGCCCGCTTGCCAAATGCGAGTTAAAATTCTGACGGATGAGATAAGAAATTACTTGTTCTATTGGCTGGCAGACTAGTAGAAATTCTGCGGGCTTGTAAATGTTAGTTGCTTCTAGTCCGGCGGGCTAGTGAAATATTTTCCATTTTTGCACCCCTGCTACCGTAGTAATAATTATAAAAATAATAATAACAATAATAATAATAATTCTTAGAAGTAATAATAAAAGGTTGTGTTGAGTACGTCGTTAAATAAAACATTTCCTTCCTTCCTTCCTAATAATAATAGACTAATAATAATCATAATTAGTAGTAGTAGTAGTAGTAGTAGTAGTAGTAGAAGTAGTAGTAGTACATGTAGTAGTAGTAGAAGTAGTAGTAGTAGTACATGTAGTAGTAGTAGTAGAAGTAGTAATAGTAGTACATGTAGTAGTAGTAGTAGAAGTAGTAATAGTAGTAGTAGTAGTAGTACATGTAGTAGTAGTAGTAGAAGTAGTAGTAGTAGAAGTAGTAGTAGTAGTACAGTAGTAGTAGAAGTAATAGTAGTAGAAGTAGTAGTAGTAGTAGTAGAAGTAGTAGTACATGTAGTAGTAGTAGTAGTAGTAGAAGTAGCAGTAGTACATGTAGTAGTAGTAGTAGTAGTAGTAGTAGAAGTAGTAGTAGTAGAAGTAATAGTAGAAGTAGTAGTAGTACATGTAGTAGTAGTAGTAGTAGTAGAAGTAGTAGTAGTAGTAGTAGAAGCAGAAGTAGTAGTAGTAGTAGAAGTAGTAGTAGTAGTAGTAGTAATCACAATATTAAATATAGGCTAATAGTAATTATAATAATATTAGTAATAAATAAATACATTGTTTAAATCAGTATAAGAAAGGGTTGGGATGCAGCTCAGCTCACTCACATGATGTGTGGCTGATTGAAAGGTCGGCCATTTTTATTGCAATAGTGTTTTTTCTCGTTCCAACCACTGCCCCAGGACTGGATTTTATTTACTTTTTTCTGAATTAGGATGTGAATGAACCAGTGCTAGTACAATGTAATATTTCGCTTTTAAACGGGACAATGTGAATATTAAAGTTTGTTTTGTTTAACATCACCACTAGAGCACACTGGTTGATTAATCACTGGCTACTGGATGTCAAACATTTGGTAATTCTGACTCGTAGTCATCAGAGGAAACCCGCTACGTGTTTTTATTGGCAGGAAGGGATCTTTTATATGCACTTTGCCACAGACAGGAATACTACGGCATTTGACAAGTTGTGGTGCACTGGATGGAACGCAATATGAATATATATATATATTTCATGTTCGTGTACATCAGAATACTCTAGTTACCTGTGCTGTTGCACCCATTTCCTACCAAAACCTTGAACCAGACGCATGCGTAGGGGGAGGGTTTCAGGATCGAAAACAACCCCTGTTAAAGCGAAATTTCATTTTGTTTTCCCCATATATTCTCAGTAGACACGACCCCGCACAAACCCCACCCCCGAAACTTAGCTCGGCACTCTCTAGGCCCCCTTCCAACACACGCGTCTGCTGATCCATCGCCTATATTTACAGACCTACCTTTTCGACTTGTTGACTCTTGGCGTTGCCACAGCGGACCTGGTTGACGAACGATTCGCAGTTGTTGGTGAGAAGGTTGTACGATTTGTCCCCCAGGCGAGTACGCGCCATGTCCAGGATCCCTTGCGTCATGAACGGTCTGAAATCACAAGTTTACAACTACTTTTATAAGTTTATTTATTGCCTTAAATTTTGCAACTCATTAGCATACATAATAAATACATGCGTTTATTACCCATATGGTTAAAGATATCTTGGTACATATCAAAGTGATACTCCCACTAGAGCGCTAAGTGGGACGTGTTCACGTCATCGATTGGCGCACTACAACCTTACGGGAGCGTCAACCAAACGAATTGAGTGGTATACATTAATGATTAAGATCGATTATGGGTAATAAATAGGATATTAAACTCGCTACCATTTCGTATCATGTTTATATCCCTCGTGAAATAATTTTCATTGTCACTCGCTAAAGCTTGTGACAAATAAAAAAGATATTTCACTCGGGACATAAACATGATACGAAATGGAAGCTCGTTTAATATCCTATACATATGCACCACCTCACAGTCAGGATAATATATATAACGGTTTCTGTTATACCAGTTGTGGAGCACTGCCTGGAACGAGAAATAGCCCAACTGGTCCACATACGGACCTATTCCTGACCGGATTCCAGACCGATTACGTATCAGGCGAACGCCTTACCATTGCGCTATGTCCCGTCACTATTTAGTAAGGATTATTGTGTTTCAACATATTTAAGGCGACGGCACACCACACGAGTTACTCATACGAGAATAGGCGATTGCACAGCAACTGATAAAACCGTAATGTTATCTTCTCACAATCAGCTATTATCGTACTTGGCACTCGTGTCGTGTGGCTTTGTCTTTAGATGCTGGTAAAGGTTTCAGCTGGCGGGTTTTTTTTTTTTTTTTTTTTTTTTTTTTTTTTTTTTTTTTTTTCTACATATTACAATTTAAAAAAACAGTCACCTGCTGGTTTTTTTCTAGTAGGCTTATAATCCTGTAAATGTTATACTGAAACTGAATTTCTGTCTAAACGAACGTAAAAAGAACAGTAAAGGTTTCACACACCACCATTAATTACTAAGATTCTATGTCAAAATGTATTCTATGAAAAATCAAAACACTGTCTAGAGGTTCATATGAGTACTAATGTTAGGGAGTGCTCTCAACTAACAAATACCGTGTAAAAAAATCAACATAAGTCGACCACGATTTTTTTTCTCTCCAGTTAACAGACCTCATGCCTGATGACCGCCTCATGTTGCTGTTATACAAGTGGCACTGAACCACTTGCACCATTGTTATCAGTTAGTACTAGATACAGCAAGTAACGTCAAACCAATACATTACTTAAATACTACAGAGGTCAACCTACGTGTAATCATCAAAGAAAGATTTCAAAAAGCAGTTCAGAATTTTGTAGTATTTATTTAATTTTTTTTTATTTTTTTTTTACGAGGAACTATATTTAGTTAATACAACACGTAACGACGACAAATGGTGGTGTTTTGCCTAACAAACTACCTTTGCTTCTTGTCGAAGGAGTTGTCTTTGTAAAAGGGATTTTCATTGGCCACCTGCATAATATTCTGTCGAAGCACTCCATTGGCTGTCATGTGGGCAACATCACCATTCCCTGTATAATATTAAATAATATATATAAAGAAACGTCACGAATGTTGCCGCTGTACTAAATTATACTGAATAAGTATGAATTTCCTGTCTGAAGCCTCTCTCTCTCTCTCTCTCTCTCTCTCTCTCTCTCTCTCTCTCTCTCTCACACACACACACACACACACACACACATCTCTCTCTCTCTCTCTCTCTCTCTCTCTCTCTCTCTCTCTCTCTCTCTCTCTCTCTCTCTCTCTCCTCACACACACACACACACAATCTCTCTCTCTCTCTCTCTCTCTCTCTCTCTCTCTCTCTCTCTCTCTCTCACACACACACACACATACACACACACACACACACACACACGTGCATTATACATTAAAACATGTTATAAACTGATGGTAAAATACTTTGAATAAAATAATTGAATGACTGATTGGTTGAATGAATGAATGAATGATTTAATGGATTAAATAACTAATGTTTAACGACCACCCCCCCCCCCCCCCCCACCATAGCACAATAATACATATTGGATTGAATGAACTAACTAGTGAACTGACTGACTGAATGAATGAATGAACGAATGAACGAATGAATAAACGAATGAATAAATTAATGAACGAATGAATTGGATGGATGGATGAATGAATAAATGAACGAATTAATTGATGGATGGATGGACGAGTGAATGGATGGATGAATGAATGGATGGATGGATGAAGGAAGGAAGGAAGGAAGGAGTGAATGAATGAATGTACAGCTAGCTAGCTGGCTGTCTGGCTGACTGACTGACTGGCTAGCCGACTGACTGACTGGCTAGCCGACTGATTGTCTGATTAATCGATCGATTGATTGACAGAAAGTCTGACATTATATACTGTGAGAAATCTTACCCACATAGACAGCCCAGTGTTGTATTTTCCCACAGTCAAACCTAACAGCGTCTCCGGGCTCCAGGGTTTTCCGTTTCGAATCTTGACAGCAGCCCATCGCACCCGGCGTCTGGCCAGACTAGAAGAGAAATGTAAGATATCTGTAGAATACATTTTAAACGTTTTACTTTTCCCAATTCTTGATAGAAAAGAAATTAATGGAAGTTAATATAGATCGAAACATGCGTAAACTTCAAAGCACACAGAATGACACACACACGCACACACAGAAATATATGTACTAACAAATACACATTCATGCATACATACATACACACATACATACATACATACATACAATATATATTCATACACGCGCGCGCGCGTACATACACACACACACACACATTCATGCATATACATGCTGTATACATACACGCATATATATAACGCATGCTAGCCCGAGTACTCTGACTGTACGGACATTTGGACAGATATTCAGCCCTCCAAAATATGTGCGTCTAGCCCTTTACATAGAGTACCAGGGCCGTGGCTAGGATTTTTTGTTGGGGGGGGGGGGGGGGAGGGGGCAACTGAGTAGTTAATAGTCTAAAACTCCTTAAACAGTTAAGAAGAGAATTTTCTTTAAGTTTCTATAATGCTTTCCGGATTTTTTCTGCCCTTGCATCCCTCCCCCATCCCTACCCCCCGCTAGCTACGGTCCTGAGTACTCGGTCTAAACGCATGCTAGTAGTGCAGTAAGAAACATAAATTAAGTACACACACACACATACACACACACACACACACACACACACACACACACACACACACACACACACACAAATATACTTACATTGTGAAACATGCTTCCAACGATCTATGAATGGTTGTTTTTCAAACTAAACACTGCACACTGCGTTCGTACAACGAAGACTGTAAACCTGTCTCTTGTATTTGTGTGTGTGTGAAGTAGTCAGGCAGCGTGTGCATGAATCATCTAACGGGTTTTATCGCTTTCTCCGATAACAGCGTTCTCTGGAAATTCCCACTCTTCGAAAACTAGTATTTCCCCGAATAGTCGATAATAAAGGGAGAGAACTCAATAAAATACCGCACTCTTAACAACAGGGTCGAATGTAGTTTTCATCAAATAAATACGTTAAAATTCTATAATAATAATAATAATAATAATAATAATAATAATAATAATAATACTAATAATAATAATAAATCATAACAATAATAATAATAATAATAATATTTAATATTATTATTAATAATTTGTAATAACAATATATATATATATGCCAATATACTTTATTTCCCTCCTTTTTGCTTTGGAAGGGGGGGGGGTTGAGGTAGGTGGGGTGGGGTGCGTGTGTTGTTGTTTGTTTATAAATATGATTATGTTGCCACCCCAGTATCACGATGATCACCAACACATGGGTGAGATTATTAAAGTTACCGGTTAAGACAGGTGACCACTTAAGGCAGGTCGCTATCAGGCTGATTTTTTCCCGAATTAAGCGAAAATCCCTGGATTTTAATAAGAACGTTTGTTAATATTAGCGATACTGACAAAGAGCTATATAGGGTTGCAAACGCTTCGCTATACATTTTTACATGTCATGGATTACAACTAATATTGTGTCCGGAATATTCTATATTAGATGATTTGTGTGAAAAAGTTAAGAGTTTGTTTTGTTTAACGACATCACTAGAGTACATTGATTTAGTAATCATCGGCCACTGGATGTCAAACATTTGGTAATTTAGACTTATAGTCTTAGAGAAGAAACCCGCTACATTTTTCCATTAGGTGCAAGAGATCTTTTATATCCACTTTTATATGCACAGCCAGGATAGCACATACCACGACCTTTGATATACCAGTCGTGGTGCACTGGCTAGAATGAAAAAATAGCCCACTGGGCCCACCGACGGGGATCGATCCCAGACTGACCGCAAATCAAGCGAGCTCTCTACCACTGGGTTACGTCCCGCCCAGATTTGCGAGAAGGCAAGGCAGGTATGTAGTTGTTAATTTCTGGGAAATTCTGGTTTTCAGCAGAATTTTTTTTTTTGATACATACTTGATACTTAAGTTAGGTCAGTCGTATAAATATAGACAAATGACAATAGGACAATAGCGTGTTGTGAAACGGGACACCATGACATTAACAAATGACAACAGGAAGAGTTCGTAGTTAAGGGGAGGGTGAAAGGTGTGTGTGTGTGTGTGTGTGTGTGTGTGTGAGAGAGAGAGAGAGAGAGAGAGAGAGAGAGAGAGAGAGAGAGAGGGGGGTGTGTGGGGGGGGGGGGGTCTTGGTCGTACAACCATAAATTAGAACATATTCGACAATATATCTCTTAAATTTGTTACTCTCTGGTGGATTCATTCAACTAACTGGGTGTTTTTTTCTCCTTCCAACCAGTGCACCACAACTTGTCAAAGTCCGTGGTATGTGCTTTCCTGTCAGTGGGAAAGTGTATATAAAAGATCCCTTGCTGCTAATGGAAAAAATGTAACGGGTTTCTTCTGATGACTTCGAGTCAAAATTAGGATATGTTTGACATGTAACAGCCGATGATTAATTAATCAATGTGGTCTAGTGGTGTCGTTAAACAAAACAAACTGGTTACTCTCCTGTGTGTGGAACTTAAAGGTTTAGATTTGTGAAGCCAGTGTTGGCAGTGGGCCAAGTTTAGGAAGGACGCATCATCTGGGACAACGGGGCGGGTCGTATCCCACTGGTTTCCTTTCTAAGACTATATATCAAAATTATCAAATGTTTGACATCCAGTAGCCGATGATTGATAAATCGATGTGCTCTAGTGGTGTTGTTAAACAAAACAATTAAGCAAACATTCTGGGAGTGGCAGTCCTCCCATATGTGAACAATCTGACAAACTCGCCAGAGTAGGACGAGTCTTTGAAGATATGACCCTGTCTAAAGTTTCCGCTTGTCTCTGCCTAGTGCAGAGATACGATTTTGAAAGTGCTGCTGGTTTTGCCGTTCATATAAAGGCTAATCTAATTAAATACACTAATCTAATCCACTGGTAGAGCTAATTTTAATCAGATTGTATAAAGGCCTATAGATTAGATGTTGATTGGTAGGTGACACGTGGTTAAAATCATAGGCGTCAGAAGTGGGTGGGGCCTATATTTCCATAATTCGACCCAAAATATTAGATATAAAAATGTGTATCGATTCGTTTGCAACCCTACATAGCTATTTGACAGTAATTGATAATATGAATAAATGTTGTTATTCAGATTCGGGCATTTTCCATATATTCTTGCAAAAATAATGCCGCCCTCACCCCCCCCCCCCCCCCCTACAAAAATGGGAGCCCGTACGCCTATGTTAGAGGGGAGGCGGTACTGCTCCACAACTTTGAAGATTATAAACACCTTCCGCAGATAAAAGATGAATTAATACAACTGCACACTCCCCCCCCCCCCCCCCCCCCCCCCCACACACACACACACATATCCCCATCCCTTTTACTGCCATCGTTCGACGCATATAGAAATAGATACACGTGTACACACGTGACAATAACAATGACGTGACATAAGCAAGTTGTTTTCAGGGGACTACTCATTTCCCCGGGAACGATAATGGTTAGATTCTTCGAGATTGCTGAATTCTTCGATCATGGCGGACATCGAAACCAAAACTAGATCAGGAGAAATAACATTTACATTAGGGCTGCGTTCAGCCAGAGAGAGCAGAAAAAAAAAAAAACAACGTCCGCTAAACTGGTGTATGCGCTTCACGGTAAACCAAATGGCGACGTCGGGAACCAACCAAATAGTTTGCGAACGTTAGCGAAACGTTTGCTGGCTGAACTTGGGGAAGGGAATAACTTTTTGTTGCGAATATATTAAAAACGCGTAAATTTTTTAAAATGTATTTTATTGATACTTCATATACATTGTAAAAGGTATACGTAGATATCAAACAAAAGTGAATTACGTTTTTGATAAAATTGAAATATAAAGTATTATTGTTGGAAATAAAGCTTGGAATATTAGGATCGTCGGGAACTGCCATCTTTCGACGCATATAGAAATAGATACACGTGTACACACGTGACACTAACAATGACGTGACATAAGCAAGTTGTTTTCGGGGCATTAGTCAGCTCTCCGGGAACGAGAAATGTTAGATTCTTCGAGATTGCTGAATTCTTCGATCATGGCGGACATCGAAACCAAAACAAAATCAGGAGGAATGAAATTTAGACCAGGGCTGCGTTCAGCCAGAGATAATTATACTACGTCTTTCTTTCCGGAGGTAACCATAAAACAAAAAAGGATAAATAACACAATATTTATTATAATATAAAGTATTAATATTGGAAATAAATCTTGGAATATTAGGATCGTCGGGTAACAAGAAACGAGAGATTGGTAGGCATGCTGATACACTGATATATTATTCAAGTTTGTTTTGTTTAACGACACCGCTAGAGCACATTGATTTATTAGTCATCGGCTATTGGATATCAAACATTTGGTCATTTTGACATATAGTCTTAGAGAGGAAAGCCGCTACATTTTTCCATTAGTAACAAGGGGTCTTTTATATGCACCATCCCACAGACAGGATAGCATATACCACGGTCTTTGATATACCAGTCGTGTGCTATCCAAGAGATGTAGGCCTATTAAAGTTTTAGTATTTGTAATTTTATTTGATAAAATGGATATATTAGTCTGAAACATGTCACAATGGCAGCTAATACGTTAAACCTAATAAGTAGGCTTTATCTGCTAATGCATGATAACAGTGATTTCTACTTCAGCCATTCTCCATCAGGCACGGCGGGGCGGGGGGGGGGGGGGGGCTCTAGTCCCCCTCCAAAGGTTGACTGGCCCTCCCCAAACATTCTGAATAAATAAAAATAGTAGTAGTAAATCTTAAGGCAGAAATGAATTTTACTTGTAGAATGCAGAACATTGCATTTCAGGACATCTAGTTTTTAAACTTTCACGGGGGAGCATACCCCCCAGAAACCCCCTAGAAACTTTCTTTTGCGCCTCCCCGCCTATGTCTACTTGCTTTCGCCGTGCCTGAAAGATCTTACAATGGCAGCAAATACGCTGAGCCTAACAAGTAGGCCTTGCCTGCTAATGCATGACAACCGTTCTTTCAACTTCAGCCATTCTCCATTCGCCACGTAATAACTTGAGAAATATTTTTAAATTGAGGGACCGGAGAAGAGGTAACGCGTCTTTAAGGCTACATTCATTTCTAAATGTCGACTACTCTCCGTTTGCCACGTAATATTATTATAATAGCATTACCCGGGGCGTGTAGATAAAGACAAGGTTTGCCTAGGGGTAACATATTTGTAATTGAATTCAATAGAGATAGCTCATCGACTGTGTCGTGTGACCTCAAGTGTAGCAATAACCTGTTGGTTTGGTCCGGTCCGGGAAAAGTTACTTATTCTGAAGCAGGTACGTTTTTTGTTTAGGTTTGTTTTTGTTTTTTTCAGGCGCGTCACCGAGTATGACGTCGGGGGGAGGGGGAGGAGGGGAGGGGGTAAAGAAATGTTTTATTAGTCCCCTTTAGTTTCATCTCCGTACTTCTGTTTGTCTGTCTTTCTGTCCCACGAATTGTTTTCCGATTTGTAATTTTTTTTTTGTTCACGATGCCTCAAAATATTGAGCTGCAAGTTTGTATTATAGCTACTGTAACAAAATAAGTTTGACTTTCATGTCGATTTGTCCATTTTTGACACAAGTATGGCCATTGAACGTAGAAAATACGAAACTTTGGTGGGTCCAGTATTGTTATTATGTTACAGGTATTGACTTAAATAATACCTATAAACTTTAATAGTTCCTTATGAAAACGAACATCTTTTAAAAACTCTAGAAGTGACACCAGAGTCGGATCTAGGGGGGGGGGGGGAGGGGGGCAGGGGCCCGGCCCCCACCGTAAATTTTGCAATAAGTTATAATTTTGTTATATATTAATTTTATTTTTATTTTTTTTACGATTCCCCTCCAAACCTCCCCCAAAGTTCCCTTGACATTCCACCTCACGTCACTGCCCCCCCCCCCCCAAATGGATTTTCTGGATCCGCCACTGAACACCCACGATTTTTTTTTATGTTACTGGCAATTGGATGATATATTACATGGGTGTACATATACACCACGACTGCTATGTCAAAGCAGGTATGTGTTGTCCTGTAAGAAAGTGCATATAAACGATTCCTTGCTGCTAATGGAAAAAAAAGTAGCAGGTTTCCTCTGAATACTGTGTCAGAAGTAACAAATGTTTAACGCCCAATATCCGACGATTAGTGTGCTCAGCCTCTAGTGTTGTCATGAACCATACATAATTTTACTTTCAGAAACCAAGTAATGGATTTGTTGCTGGTATCCCTATTTGCATTATTGCACCAAGTCGGCGCTTCTGTATCAACATCGTCCTTACAGACTGGGTCGGGTGAGTCTTACTCGGCTGCTACGGCATCATCCGGGGACAGCGTTCTACATACGGGCAACACGGGGACTCATAGAGGCATGAACCACGGACCAAATATCCATCACATCCCAACGGCAGATGAAATCTTTAAAAAGAATGCTGCTATAGCCGAGGATATGGCTCGAAAGCACCAGGAAGCTATGACGAAGCAGCACGAAGATGTACGGAAGCACCAGGAAGCTATAACGAAGCAGCACGAAGATGTACGGAAGCACCACGAAGCTGCAATGTCTCACGAAGCTAACACAAAGCACCAAGAAACTGTGGCAAGTAAGATGCACGTGGAAACAAACACAATTGACCTAGATACGGATTCTTTTCATCAGATGGAAGATTTTAAGGATCCACAAGCAGAGGTTATTTCAGCAACTGACGTCAAAGATGACGTAGTCAGTGCACAGCTATCATCTGTAACTGAAAACAAGGGACAACAACCAAACCCCTCTGAAGAAAATGGAAGTACGAAACGGACAGGACGTTCGTCCTATTCACACTCATCATCGTCCTCAAGTTCTACATCCTCCGACGGCAAACAGCAGTTTACGTCATCATCTATGACATCAGACCCAGATGGCGTGAAGCACACGTGGCATTCGTCAGACGATCCGGACCACGTGTACACTTGGACCGACCGGACGCAGGAGTCGGTGGAGTCATGTGATGAATCTGCAGGTGCGTGCACATCCGCTACTGCTTCCGCTTCCGCTTCTTCCACCAATGGGAAGGGTACGTTTCAGGCTTCGACAATGACGTCAGGACCACATGGCGTCAAACACACTTTTCATTCCTCTGATGAACCGGATAAAGTTTACGTTTGGACGGACAAAAACTGAACCAACAATTTTATATTTGCTGAGAACTGCTCCAGATTGGAATTTTGTGTAAATGCAAGTAGCGTGTGCATAGAGAAAAAGTAACGTAAACCCACAAGGCATAACATAATAAATACGACACCCCTTCTATCCTCATCTCCCTCATGTTATTAAGAATATTTCCCAATATGACCTAATCTCAGACTAAAATGATGACTGGTGTTATGCCATGTTAGGGTCACCCATAAAGTCGGACTATGTGCGCAGAAAATGTGAGATTTTTACACACCCTACTTCATGTACACCTGTTGTGTTCGCTTGAGTTGCAGGATCGAATCACCAATGGTGGATCCATTTAGCTGATTGTTTTTTTCTCGTTCCAGCCAGTGCACCACAACTTATCAAAGGCCGTGGTATGTGTTTTCTTGTCAATGGAAAAGTGCATATAAAAGATCTCTTGCAGCATTAGAAAACAAATGTAGCGGGTTTCCTCTGATGTCTAGGCTACGTGCCAAAAATTACCAAACGTTTGACATCCAATAGCCGACGATTAATTAAACAATGTGCTCTAGTGATCAAAACAAACTTCCTTTTGTATATTTGAACAGGTGTGGTGCACTGGCTTGAAAAAGAAATAATAGCTCAATAGGCTCACATATTGGGATCGATCCTAGCCCAACTGTTTTACCATTGGCACTGGGATCGATCCTAGCCCAACCGTTTTACCATTGGCACTGGGATCGATCCTAGCCCAACTGTTTTACCATTGGCACTGGGATCGATCCTAGCCCAACTGTTTTACCATTGGCACTGGACTACGTCCTGCCCTAAATATGTTAGTACATGTAGTACCTGACGTTTAATTGTGTGAATTTGTAACATGCTGCTGAATAAAAAACATTTACATTATTTGACATTATGATTCAGTAAATCAATGCTTTGTAACACCACTGTACTTTTCAACAGAATACACTGGGGGTATGTACTCTGTCAACGATATGTCGTGATATATATTTTTTCGTATACACGGAATTTATTGGGATGTAAAATCCGGTTTGGGCTACTACAAGCATTAGGGTAACACCAAACGCCTTGTAAATACAGACACCGATATTCTAAATAAGAAAATGAATTTAATTTGTATGCTATGTCATCGAACGGCTCTGTTGGTGGGAAACATTTTACAATGGTTGTAAACTCAGGGCTGTCCCTTTAACTATTGGCTGTGGTCACTGTGGTCACTACTCGATGCCATCCATCACTGTTTGAACAGTATATTCATTTGTGCATGTAAACTTAAATTTCCAGTCAGCTTCCTTCGTCCATTTCAACTTAGTTTCGTGTTTATATCCAATTCAGATTTAAGCACAGTCCTGGACACACACCCAGACATTGAAAAATTAAAATGATACAATCGAATGCAGAATGCACGAGATGACTGGGGGAGGTCTGGGGGGCATGATTTTTTTGTTTAAAAACGGAATTCCGCCAATTAGCGGGAGAATCACATGCCTGCACACCTCAGTTATCTGGGCTGTCTGTTCAGGCAGAGGAGTCAGTGGTTAGTTTGTTAGTGGTTAATGAGAGAGAAGTTGGTGTCGTGGCCTTAGGCCTACACCTACCCACCGAGTTGTTAAAACTCGTCCTGGATGGGAGCCGGTACCGGGCAGTGAACCCTATACCTACCAGCCTTATATCCGATGGTTTAAGCACAACACTACCGAGGCCGGTGTCCAGTGAGCTATGTCTCGTGCAAGTTAAATTTGTGGCAGTCCTCTTACAATCAAAATAGGATTTATCGTCTATATAAGTGGCAGTCCTCTTACAATCAAAATAGGATTTATCGTCTATATAAGTGGCAGTCCTCTTACAATCAAAATGGGATTTATCGTCTATATAAGTGGCAGTCCTCTTACAATCAAAATGGGATTTATCGTCTATATAAGTGGCAGTCCTCTTACAATCAAAATGGGATTTATCGTCCAGATAAGTGGCTGTCCTCTTAGAGGCAAACAAGGATTATCGTCCAGTGGCAGTCCTAATGGCAGTTATGATTGTCTAAACAACTTTTTGTCTCCTCTGTACATAAATACGATTTTGAAAATATTGTTTTCTTCAAATTATAAGTATCAAAAAAATTAAGAAACTATCCTCCTCCCCCTCTCCCATTCCCTAAAATAGTAATAATAATAATAATAATAATAATAATAATAATAATAATAATAATAATAAAAAAATCAACAGCAGTAAAAAAAAAAAAAAAAAAGGAAACAAAAGACTATTACCACTAATTTCTGGTTTTTAGAAATCTTTATTTTTATAAAAAAAAATACACATACCAGTTTTAATGAATCAATATGTTATAATATATTTGATTCATATATATATATATATATATATATATATATATATATATATATATATATATATACACACTGTATATATAAATTAATATTCAATTGACAGTATATAAAACATAATTTTGTATAAATCTTTGAACTCACAGATGTACAATCATTTGCTGATGCAGATAATATACACCAAAACAATGTCAATTTGCTGATGCAAATGATATAAATAGAATAGGCTACATCTGCTGATAAAAATGACATCTAGAATAACCACAATTTAAGAATGGGAATTATGTAAACAGGATATTCAATTTTCATTTTTTTTTCAATTTTCAATATTCAATTTGACAGTGCTGATAATACAAATAGACAGAACAATCAAAGAAAAAACATTTTAATACATCTTTTTTCATGATACAATTAACTCAGTAAATATTCAATGTGAACACCTTAAATAAGAAGTTGTTTTTAGTTGTTTTACCATATTTAATGAAATTTGCTAAAAAGATCTACTGGGCCAGGATTTTGTAGAATATATTAAACGGACGTATCCTAGTTTTTAAACACTAAGGCATATTTTTCACTACTAGAGTCGTTTATGATCAACGATATCCAACATTACTTATATTTTATTGTTTGGATTATCCATTTTCATACAACCATAGTGTTTCTGGGTCATCCTGGTGTTTCTAATACGACAAAATGCATTTTTCATATTTTTAAAACGAGTGTCTGAGAAGTAACAGTTATGGAGTCATGTTTTAGTAAATTTTTAAGGGTATTTCAACGTCACAGACTCCTGTTTCACTCTGTTGTATCCAAATTTGTTACAGGTTTGTAAATTAATCAAACTCAGTGTCCATTTTTATGGGTTGAAACTAGGGTCTAGGTGAAAAATATGCCTTAGTGTTTAAAAACTAGGGTTGATCTGTACCTTTAATCAATGAATGCCTGTAAGACAGTGTTCTGCCAAAAACAAATGTAATATCTGGAATTTTTTTACTGTTATTTCAATGCAAAGATCAACTGGTTAACACAAAGATAAGATACAAAAATATTATGTTAAAAAGTTCATTAAATTATATATTTAACACTAAAATTATAGGAGACACCAGCTTTTTATTCTGTGTGAAAATGTTTAATAAAGTAGAAGTGGGGAAAAAAAAAGATAAATAAGTTTATCAATTTTCACAGAAATCAAGAACACCAAACATACATGGTGTATGCACCTTAGTGGCTAAAAATAAATTACCTCACAATTTTCTATGAGTCCAGTTGCTAGATCAAGTGAATTAATAATTTTCATGCATGCAAATACTATCTTGTAGCATGTGTGTTATATTATACAAATACGAAATACACTATTAGCCAGTTACATGTATATATACAAAGCATACTCATGAGACAAACTTGAGTCAATATCAAAGCTTTTCATATATACACATAAATATCTTACATACATTTAAAACTGCAATGTGTTCTACGCAATGAGACCACTCCAGTGGGCCCACTGGGATTTTTCTAACCAGTCCTCAACAACTGGTATATCAAAGGTTGTGGTATATGCTGTCCTGTCTGAGGGAAAGTACTAATCGAAAACATCAGGTTTTCTCTGAAAACTGACAGGGCAGCACATACCATGGTGTTTGATATACCAAGCATGACCCTATTACTAATATACCAATTCCTGAAAATTGACAATTAAAACATTCAAGCTGGTTAGTATATCTCTCTTATATCATAGGCATGATAAACAAAAACCTGGTGGTCCTGAACTCCACACGCATACATCAATGCTTTCGATGATCCCTGATGAACAACCATAGGTGCAACTATAAACCAAGTTTCATTGACCTAAAATGTTTGTAAATGCGAAACTTCAATGCAAAAGTTGATGATGTCACCACTGTTGTCGGAAATGTAATTCGTAAATGTATATCTCATCTTTTAACTTCGTAACAGTGAGAAAAAAGAAAGGTTTTCAAAATGGAGGTGGAGGGTGAAATTTTATTTTTTATTTGATCTTTTCAGGAAATTTAAAATACAGCACATTGAGCATCATATGAATTTAAAGGACAAAAAGGTTTATCAATTGTTTTTGTGGGGTTTCTTTTTGGGGGGGGGGGTGGTTTGGGAGGTATTTTGCCAATAAAGGGTGGGCCTTTATTCTCGGGGAACAATTAATGTACATGTAGTTGCAGATAAAAATCTAGAATGTATTTTTTAATGGCCTAATAGTGAAATAAACTGACAGACCTTAGTTTGTAAACACTACGGCATATTTCTGATAATTAAAATTGAACAGAACTTATATTTGGGGGTGGGACATAGCCCAGTTGTAAAACGTTCACCTGATGCACAGATGGTCTAGTGCTGATCCCCCCACCTGTGGGCCCATTGGGCTATTTTTCATTCCAGCCAATGTACCATGACTGATGTACTAAAGGACGTGGTATGTACTATCTTGTCTGTGGGATGAAAGGAGGAAATATTTTATTTAACAACGCACTCATCATATTTTATTTATGGTTATATGGCGTCAGACATATGGTTATGGACCACAGATACTGAGAGAGGAAACCCGCTGTCATCACTTCATGGGCTACTGTTTTCGATTAGCAGCAAGGGATCTTTTATATGCACCATCCCACTGTCCATGCGATGATGTCTTGCTACTAATGGAAAATGTAGAGGGTTTCCTCTGTAAGAATATACGTCAATAATTAGCAAATGTTTGACATTCAACAGCCGATGATTCATAAAATCAATTTTACTTAGTTTTTGTTGTTTGGATAATCTATTTCTGCACATCCAAAGTGTTTCTGGTCATCCTGATATTTCTGTAAAACTACAAAATACATTTTTCATATTTTTAAAAACGCACTTACATGTACATGTACCTCCGAGTAGTAATGGTTATGGAGACAAACTCTAGTGTATATTTACAGTATTTTTCTGTTTCAATGTCACAGACTCCTGTTTCACTCTGTTACAACTTTATCCAAAGACAATACAGGTTTGTAGATTAACCAAACTTAGTGTGTCCATTTTCACAGGTCTGGAATTTGAATAAAAGTTTGCGTTATTTAACGACACCACTAGAGCACATTGATTTTGTATCTTATCATCGGCTATTGGATGTCAAACATATGGTCATTCTGACACTGTTTTTTAGAGGAAACCCGCTGTCGCCACATAGGCTACTCTTTTACAACAGGCAGCAAGGGATCTTTTATTTGCGCTTCCCATAGGCAGGATAACACAAACCATGACCTTTGTTGAACCAGTTATGGACCACTGGTCGGTGCAAGTGGTTTACACCTACCCAATGAGCCTTGCGGAGCACTCACTCAGGGTTTGGAGTTGGTATCTGGATTAAAAATCCTATGCCTCGACTGGGATCTGAACCTGGAATTTGAAGTTATACAATAATATGTCATGAACTTTTGGTTCTGTATTTTGCAATACTAACCTCTCGTTGAAATCCAGAGGCCTAAGGTAATACACATATTAACAAACTAATGAAATCAAACTGTGATTTACCCTGTACGCATCTCACACAGGGGCAGACCCACGACTTTGTGGTGACTATAATATTCATACTAAAAATGAACTGAATGATAGTGATTTTCTTTTTATTGTAAGGTGCAGTTTACAACAAAAGAAGGGAGGGGCTTGAAAGCAGTGCTGGACTAAAGTACTAATCAAAATTATACCCAGGTGATTTTTCAATCTTACTGGGTATATATTAGAAAATCCCTGGAATAAAAACCATAAAAATGTGTCGGTATTATCATGACCTGTTATGGTATTCAAACAACTGGCAGAAAAAATGACAATAAATGACCTGTTATAGATAGAAATATGAGATTTATTTACAATTTTACTGCAAAACATATGTAATTTGGAACAGACTATAACACTCAGGTTTATATTGATTACACTTGACAGGTGAAGTCACAAGTACTAAGCTAAGCAGAGAGGTGGTCTCAGGTGTGTTCAATATCAAACTGGGTGTTACAGTCTGTTTCATATTACATATGTTTTGCAGTACAATTGTAAATAAATCTCATATTTCTATCTATAACAGGTCATTTATTGTCATTTTTTCTACCCGTTGTTTGAATACCATAACAGGTCATGATAATACTGACACATTTTTATGGTTTTTATTCCAGGGATTTTCATAACTAATATATAAGATTGAAAAATCATCTGGGTATAATTTTGATTAGTACTTTAGTTGCCCCTCCTAAATGTGCTCCTGATTATCTCATAGAAACCCAAAGCAGGCATGGTGGAGCCGGGGGGGATGGGGGAAGGAACCCTCCAAATAATTCTGAATACAAAATATTATTAATAGTAAATCTTAAGGTGGAGATGAATTTTACTTGTAGCCCCAACCCACCCCAATAATTCTGAATAAAAAAAATATGATTGGTAGTAAATCTTAAGGCAGAGATGAATTTTACTTGTAGAATGCCGGAAATTGCATTTCAGGACATCTAGTTTTCAAAAAGTCATGGGGGACCATATCCCTAGAAGACCCCTTAAAAATTTTGCTTTGCACCCACAATCTCAGTCAGCACCCCCCCCCCCCCCCCCCCCCCCCCCAATGTCTACTTGCTTCCACCATGCCTGTAAAGATATTATGTAAACTATGTAATAATGTATCTTTCATTTTCACAAGCAAAGAAACAAAATATTCAAAGATAAAATAAGATTAATACCTAAAGCAAAATGGGGTATAGCACTTTAGTTAAAAAAATACATTATATTATATTGGTTTAAAAAAAAAAAAACACAGCAAAATAAAAAACATACAGCTAAAATATCCAGGGAATAAGTTAAAAACTGATTCATGTTATAAAAATAAATTAATAAATTACAGACCAGCTCATCATTTTAATATTTGGATCAAAACAAATACATATGAAACAACAGTTTGTTAAAGCTATTATTAAAAAACAATTAGTAATAATAAAAGTAATAATAATAATAACAAAAACATGATGTACACATGTAATAACCATCCTATCCATATTGTGTTTGAGCAGCGAGTATATCGCAACAAACTATTAATTTAAAGACTTGTTAAAAAAAAAAACAAGAAAAACCAACAACATTTTACTTTCTGTAACCCAGACAACAGAAAACAAAACATTATCAAGGTTTGACCGTTTTCTGTTACCCACACAAAACAACAACACGCTATCAAACTTATTCTTAAAAAAATAAATAATTTAAAAATGTGTTTGACAATATACCGAGAAATAAATCATTCATGATTCGATGTGAACAAATTACTATTACAAGCAACAAATAAACACAGGTTTATAGAGAAATATTATTCATGACCATGGTTGTTCTAATGTCAACAGCAGCCCAAGACAATATTGTTATGTGACTGTTTGGAACATGCCAAGGGCCAATTTCGCAAAACATCGCAAGTTTACGTCTGCGACTAGCAGTTATACCGGGAATATATTTACAAGTGTTCGGCATCTATTTCATGAAGAAAATTACATTATTACAGAAATGGGGCATTTTAAAGACGAAATGAAATGAAATATGTGTACTTTTAACTATATTTCTTGTACTATAACAGTAATAAGAATTGTGGTTTAGTCGTAGATTTACGTTTACGATGTTTAGTGAAAATGGGCCCAAAATATTGATAAGGCTTTTGGTTTTGGTAAGCACCTTTTAGAAATACATCTGACTGAATTGTCAGGAGGTTTTTTTAATTCAGAACACTTTAAAAGATCGTAAATGTCAGCATTTACTCTTCTCCAAATAACGAAAAAGAAAACATACACCATAGTCAGTCCCTAGCCAAACCAAACTTTCTAAATTGTTGCAGCAATGCAGGTTTTTCTTTTCTTCTTCTTGTTTTTGTTTTGTTTTGGACATTAGTACATATTATATATGTCCTCCTCATTCCTTATTAGCCATGGTGTCCCCTCATTTGCCTTGGTACCCTAAATGCTTTCTTTCCCATTTTCAATATAGCCAAGGAAACCCGCTACATTTCCCCACTATCGTCAAAGGATCTTTTAGATGCACTTTCCCACAGACTTGGTATCATATAATCTTCTATCAGATGAATTAATGCAGCATCAGTTTCTCCACCCTTCGACTCGCTATCCGTTTTTTCTTCAGTATCACTGTTGTAAGTAAATGTGTGTCTTTCTTCATTTACTAACAGCTCATATTGATACGGCAAAACGTTTTGCGAACGAACACTCATTGTTTTGGTAAGCTATGCAAGACTTAGATTCTTTATGAGTGGTACGGACTAATGCTTTTAAGTGTAAGGCTTCAGATCAAGGGACGCGTCTCTGACGTCACGGACCTCGTGATTGCCCTGCTCATTAAAGATCGGCAATTTCCGCTAAGAGCTCGTATCTGGGGTTCTTTTATGGAGATATTTTAAGTAATTCATTTTTTATATTTTTTTTTTTTAGGTGATTCAATTTATAATTAATTGTACATGGTTGGTGCCAAATATGGTTTACGTGACATGTTTCCTTTAAGTTGGTATACTTATTTTAATATGTTTTACAAATCTATACATCAACAACCTGCAATTCAGAACACTTGAAAAGATCACAAAGACAACCATTACTTGTTCATCTCCAAATCACTGGCATAGACAGGGGGGAATGGGGGTTGCCATAGGCATACAGACTCCAATTTTTGTAAAGGAGGGGGGGGGGGGGGGGGGGGGCAGGCCGATTTTTGCCTGAATTAAACGAAAGTGTCCGAATCTGGATTATAACATTTATTCATATTAGCATTACTACCAAACAGCTATATGTGGTTTCAAACGAATCACTA
Organism: Gigantopelta aegis; assembly: GCF_016097555.1. Taxonomy (NCBI): domain Eukaryota; kingdom Metazoa; phylum Mollusca; class Gastropoda; order Neomphalida; family Peltospiridae; genus Gigantopelta; species Gigantopelta aegis. The sequence continues at coordinate 41,281,856 of NC_054705.1, read as the reverse complement.
CACATTTTTACATGAATTTCAACTAATGTTTGTAGATTGATGGAAATACATGGTGGTGACAACGTGCTCAGGCCAGCTTACTTTTCCCAAATGTTTCTATTGTTTTTGCCCAAATTTGAGGATTTTCTGCAGGACTGAGGTAGTGTAGTGTCATCATTAATGAGCTTGACACACAAATTATTGGGAACCCACTCCTTTTTTTTGTGAAATTTCCCATGAACTAAATACTGCACACTTTCTGCTTTTGAAATCCCTGTATCTACTCATGTATACATGCAGTGACGATCACTGTATATAAATGCATTACTTACATTTGGCATTATAATCATTCATGATAGTATTGTAGTGTCTACACCACTGTCTATGTTATATACATGTATATATATACACACACAGTAGAATCTCATTGGGTCGAACTTGGAAGGGTAGAATACACTCCAATGCTCGAACCAAAAACAAAGTCCTGAGTTTCCAATTACAGATGTTGGCCAAATCGTTAGGTCGAACTACCCATGGGTCGAACACTTTTTTAAGCACTGACGGGGTTCGAACCAACATGATTCGACTGTGTGTGTATGTATGTATGTATGTATATACATATATATACACACACACAGTTGAATCCTGTTCGTACCAGAAGCTTGCATAATAATTTTTGTATTTCTCATATACATGTATGCTATTGACGATACCGAAACACTCTGGTAATAACCTATACACACACACACACACACACACATATGTATCATATAATGTTTACAAAAACATGCTGTATTAAGCTTGAGATTATATGACAAAGAGATTATTACCCTTGTGTTTTGGTATCGTCAATATCATATATTAGGAATAAAAATAATGTATTATGCTCACCAGAGGCTCACATAATACATTTTTTATTCCTAATATATGATATTTACGATACCGAAAAACACTCTGGTAATAACCTCTATGTACGTACATCTATGTATGTGTACGTGTACATGTAATTAGTAATGACTCACAATGTCTTCAAAAATATCATTCAAATATTTAAAACTATACCAACAGCACAAGGACACACACATAGATGCCAATGTAGATACATTTTACTAACTACATGTAGTACGAATAATGATTACTTTTAAGAATTTTGTAAAAACGTATAAATTATTATTAAGTTCATAGCTGTTAACCACAAAATATTTACAAATCTTATATAACCAATGTTTGTTCATGCTATTTTTATTTAGGTAAGCGATTGTTTAGTCAACTGAATCATATTTGTGTAACCATGAATTAACCTAATCCTAACACTCACGAGCAGTTAAAACATTGACATGAATGAATTTTCAGGAATCGAGCTTAATCCACAAAATTATTACAATTATAGGAATTTATTATGTGGTGACTTATTTCACCATTTCTACTTTCTACTAGAATCGGTATTTACCCACAATGCACCTAAGCAAGACTGCTGAAATGTTCACATGATAAAATATCCAAGATGGTGACTAAAAAGGTGGCAACTTGAATTTTACCTAAGTTTAAGGTCAAACACTTAATCAGAGTCAAATTTACAAAGGCTATTTTTCTTAAACGCAGGTGTTTTAAGCATTGCAAATGTTTGTAGTTACACGTGTGTAAGACATAAACAGGTTTTGTAAATTCAGCCCATAACTTTTAAACTATAAGCACCTATATTTTCCTTTAAATTCTTCTCAGGGGTTTAATTAAATACAAAAGTTTTCCGGTTATAAACAAGGGTCGAGAGACCACAAACCACAAGGTAAAATTAGTTGCCGTATGGAAATATTAGCAGCATGCTGATTTCTTGTCTTCTTTCCCATGAGCACTGTTGCCATTGACAACGATTCTGTCTGGGTCACCTTCCTGCTCTCCTAATTTCAGAGCCTTGTCTTTTTCCAAAATCTACAAAGACATAAGAAAATATTTCTTAATTATTTCTTTTTCTATCATTGAAGAGCGCTTTTGTCATATATTTTTTTCAATAGGTTTTTTTTCTCATTCCAAACTAGGACTCGAAACGGCCTGTGGCCAGGTCGCCAAATGTGACTAATAATGTTGTTAGTCGCCCAAATAATATTATGTGGGCAATCTTTTTTAGAGCTATAACATATGAGCCACTATTAATATTTTTATTCCACATTAAAATCATGCTCGTGGTTCTCCTTCCATAATTTGCCAACATCCATTATTATTATTTTGGCCACCATATGTTTTGGTAAGTTTCGAGCTCTGCAACCAGTGTCATCACAACTGGTATATCAATGGTTGTGGTATGTGCTGTCCTGTCTGTGTCTGTGGAAACATGCATAGAAAACAACCACCCTTGTTTTCATATTTTTAGAAATGCACGTACCTCTGTCAAATAACGGATATGGAGATCAGGTTTTGTTTCACTCTGTTGAAACTTTATCCACGTGTTGCAGGTTTGTAGATTAACCAAACTTAGTGTCTATTTCAAAGGGGCGGAAACTAGGGTATGTGCCTTTAAGACTAACAGAATCTGTCACCGTTGTGAGGTATAGATAAGGCAATTCCAACCCAAGGCCCTCATAAACACATTTTGTCCCGAGGGTTGCAATTGCCTTATCTATATCTCACAATGATTATTGATTCTTTTTCTTGGCCATTTAATTTTAGTAACAAAACATTAATTTTGTAAACGATGGTTTGTTGATTGTAGAATGATTCGGTAAACATTATACCTACAAACTCATTTAATCATACACAAGGACAATATAGTCCACCTCATGCAACGACATAAAAATGTAACAAGTTACCAATAAATATAAACCTGAAAATATTAATTTGTTTATATAATTTTAAAACAATGATACAACGTGAAATGGCAAACAGAATTTTGTAAACCATGAGCTATGACGTCACCCATATGTAGAAATCGTCTAGCACTCGGGTCAGACAGATTTATCTAGCACCGTGCAAACACTGGATAACTTTGTCCATTGGGCAAGACTTGTATGAACGACATGGGAACAAACCAATCATTCTCTCAGTCTTCAGATGCCTGACCGGTCTCGGTGGTGTCGTGGTTAAACCATCGGACATAAGGCTGGTAGGTACTGGGTTCGCAGCCTGGTACTGGCTCCCAACCCAGAATGAGCTTTAATGACTCAACGGGTTGATGTAAGACCATTTCACCGTCTTCTCTCAACACTAACAACTAACCCACTGTCCTGGACAGATACAGCCCATACAGCTGAGGTATATGTGCCCAGGACAGTGTACTTGAACCGTAATTGGATATAAACACAAAAAGAAGTTGAAATGAAAATGAGATCCCTGGACTTGAAAACTAAAACTGTGTGACGTACTGATCTGCGTACTACTTACTTTTGTTACCAGAAACCTCGCAGCCTCGTCGATGTTGATATTTTCCTTCGCGGACGTCTCGAACCAGCCGATGAAACCTTTCTCTTTGCAGAAGTCGTCCATTTGTGTTGTGCTATTTACAAGACCTTCCTTCGCCTGGTCGCACTGAAAGACAGAGGCCACCCTGAGAAGACCCATCACTGCATGCTTTAACAATACCACATGTGAACGAAGGAATTGTTTATTTCTCCTCCAACCACCGTCTCTACTGACAGAATATGATGACGGATAGAGCAAAGTCATATCTGTATATTAGCAGGATATGAGTTGTGACATCACACATGTGACATCACATGCATAGCTACATGTATATTTCAAAATCACTCATTTGACCTCTTGGTCTGCAGGATAAAGATAATAACTAGTTAATGATGTCACATATCTGCTTTATCCTTTTCAGGCCGAATAAGAAATTCCACTCGGCAAAGTCTCGCGGAATTTCCAATTCTTACCTTCAAAGGATAAAGCCGATATCCGACGTCATTAACTAGTTATATCAAATATTTGACATCCAACAGCTGATTAATAAATCAATGTGCTCTAGTGGTGTCATTAAACAAAGCAAACATTAACTGAAGATTGTGCTAGAATTACACGTTTGACATCCAATAGCTGATTATTTATCAATGTGCTCTAGTGGTGTCATTAAACAAAAAACGTTCAACTGTAGACTGCCAGAATTATTCATTTTTGTTTTCCTATAGCTAATCAATGTGCTCTAGTGGTGTTGTTAAACAAAACGAACTTTAACTCGATCGTACCTTGTTTGCTAGCAGTACGCACGGAACCGGGGAGCCATCAGGAAGTTGAACCTTGCTGTCAAGGTCGTTCTTCCACTTCGTTACAAGTTCAAACGTTGACGCCCGAGTTACGTCGAATACGACAAATGCGCCCACAGCCTCCTTGTAATACACCCGTGTCATATTTCCAAACCTCTCCTGACCTGAACGAAGGAAAAAAAACAAAATAACTCTACTAATTAGTCTAAAAAAAAGAAAGGTGAATATTATTATTGTTTTCGTTAACTTATCTTAAATTGGAGAGGGACGTAGCCCTTTGGTAAAATGCTCGCTTGAAGCGCGGTCGGTCTGGGATCGATCCCCGTTAACACACTGGCATATTTTCACTATCAGAGCAGATTTTGAAAACTGAAATCAGACATTACTTTGGGGAGGCGGGACGTAGCCCAGTGGTGAAGTGCCCGCTCAATGCAGTGTCGGTCTGGGATCGATCCCCGTCGGTGGGCTCATTGGGCTATTTCTCATTTCAGCCAGTGCACCACGACTGGTACATCAAAGGCTGTGTTATGTACTACCCTGTCGGTGGGATGGTGCATATAAAAGAACCCTTGCTGCTAATCGAAAAGAGTAGCCCATGAAGTGGCGACAGAGGGTTTCCACTCTCAATATCTGTGTGATCCTTAACCTTGTCTGACGCCATATAACCGTAAATAAAATGTGTTGAGTGTGTCGTTAAATAAAAACATTTCCTTCCTTCCTTCCTTCCTTCATTAATTTATTTTAAATTATTCAGTTTGAGTCCTAACAGTGTTTACAGTGTCTGTTAAAATTATCAAGGTCTTGAGAACATTTGATGCCCATTTTGACAGTCTATTTACCAAATTAGGATTTATCATACAACAAAATAAGATACATGTGTATAAATGTATTGTAAGCATATAGGTTTTATGTAACTAATGTTTAATTTCAGGTTCTTAGAGGAGTATGTACCTTTAAGTATGGTATTTAGTATGTATTTCATTAATGTTTATTTTCAGGCTGTAACAACTACAGGTTGAACAACATATCACTATAATTAACATTTTATCACCTTTTTCTAGTATTGCCCTGTACCTGTGATGTGTTCGTGTATGCTGGTCAACCACGCGTGACCACATCAGTGCAGTCAGTGTGAGCTCTTTTGGTAGCCACAGCTACAATACAAACACCCAAGCTATCTTTAAATTTTGACCCTTGTCTCTTTCTCTCCCATTGGATAATTAACACTCGCCTGTATCTGCATGCTTTCTTTGGACTGACCAAACAGGACAGAATTATTTAGTATTTGGAGAAACAAGTTCAGATCAGAGAGAAATAGTAGAAGTTTAATTTAAAGGTTAGTATTAATTTTGTTATAGAAGATAAACTTAAATAATAATAGTAGATGCCTAATTTTCTATTCCTGGTAAAGATTAATGAATAATTTAACATATAATATTTAATAATAAATCTGCCTTTTAATTATTATGGATTACAGGGCGTGACATAATGAATGTCAGCCATCTTTGTTTTCTGCTGTCAAAACTATATATTTTATGATTTAAGTGAAGTTTCTGTTTTAGTTGTTAGCTTATCTGAGTTAATAATTTAGCTACGTTTAATCAACTGGTTTTATGACGAACTACACCACAACATTGGTTTTGGAATGAATTAGTTTAAATGTTTTATTTCTGAATGTATAATAGATATATATGGAAACCATATACTAAACAATTGATATTATGAATTTATTTGTATGCAGGTTTCCCCAGTTGTTATCGAATATATCAACACAATGCCTACGTGTAACTCATATGGTATGTTAAGCTACAGGTTAAGTCTAATATTTATATATTTGTAATTTTAAATATACTCTTGTAATTTATATCCTTTCTTTCATAAACTCATTAATGATAAAGATAAGTATATCTCTTTATTACGTCAAATAATAATTATAATTACAATTATTTAAATAACCCTATTTACTATAAATTATCTCCCCTTTGTTTTAATCAATGATTATAATTGGTGGTCACGAATTGATTATATATATATATATATGTATGTACATGTATGTTAACATGATTAATAATCGTGATGACAGTATTTAGGATAAAGAGGATGATGATTCATAATCATCAGAATGATAATTAATGCTTAATGCCGGTTTTCTATGATTTGCAATTTATTTCATTAATATATGCCTGAATGTTTGTTTTACCTCGACAGGGATATATTTGTATTGTTTTTACCATATTGTTAACGTTTGTGTTTTTAATCCTTGCAGGGTGTGTCTTGTGTCTTATGTTTACATGAATAAAAGATGATGCCCTAACCCGTAGCTGGTGTTGTGAACTTTGTTGAACCTAGCTTCACGCACAAAATACCGACTGCTACTGTATTACAATATAAATTTCCATGTGTTTTTTTTACGGTATACTGGTATTACTTTAATACCACAAAAAATATAATTAAAAGCACATCCACAGTGAAAAATATCTGCTCAGTTTGAAATTATATTTTCTAAATTATCTGATACTACGTACTTTACACCATACTGGTATTTTAATTCTGTTCTTAAAGGGACAGAGTTGACCAGGTTTTTAAACACTAAGGCATGTTTTTCACTATTAGAGCCGTTTATGATCACTGAAATCAAATACTTCAATATATTTTATTGTTCAGATTATCCATTTCCGTACAACCGATGTGTTTCGATCTGGTCATCCTGGTGTTTCTAATACCACAAACATTTTTCAAACGCACGTGCATCTGAGAAGTAACGGTTATGAAGTCGCTTTTATTCTATTTTTAATTGTATTTTAACATCACAGACTCTTGTTTCACTCTGTTGTATCCAAATTTGTTACAAGTTTGTAAATTAACTAAACTTAGTGTCCATTTTTACTGTTTGAAACTAGACTCTAGGTGAAAAAATACCAGTCCTTTAGTTAGTGTTTAAAAACTATATGACCTGTCACTACTATTTGGTTGTAGGGGAGTTACGAACTAATTACCTGCAATGTCCCATAGCTGAAGACGAATCAGTGTGTCTGCATCCCAGTTGAGAACTTTCAAGGCAAAATCCACGCCTATCTGGTGCCCAGTCAAGGGAGATAATCATACAAACATGTACATAAAAGAAAAGCGTACTTGTGTTTGCAACTACTGCTATTTGATGTCTAAAATATAGTTATTTCAACACATATGGGAGGGGAAGGGAAGGGAAGGGAGGGAAAGGGAAAGAGAGAGAGACAGACAGACAGTTACCCATCTCTCTCTGGTGAACGCTCTACAAGAGCACTATTCCTTCACCCACAGTCCACTGTATATATTATTTTTAACACAATTATTAGGAGGTAAAATCCAACCTGAGCTACTACAAACATTAGAACAAACAGACACGTGTACACTGGATAAACGGACACATACTATGTAATTTTAGTTGTTAAAAAGGTTACATTTGAATGGAAAACATGTTACAGTGGCTGAAATGTCAAGGTATGTCAAGGTTAATGTCAAGGTTAGTCTGCTTAAAGTTCTTGTTCTGATGACCCAAAGCAGTTGACAATAAACAAAGGAACAGCAGATGAAAAATACACTAAAGGTTAAAATGCAGAAAGTAAGCAGTTAGTCCACAGGAGTAAGCCCAGGTAAAATGCAGCTGTAGTCTGTACATTACCGCGTTTTTATTATACGTATTTAAATATAGATATAATGCAACAACAATACACATACACTGCACATACGTGTAGCGGTACATGCAATTCCAAGGTTTTAAAGCAGATAAACAGATGAAGAGCTCATTTATAGTATATATTATATGTATATACATGTGTATATATATATGCAGTGTTTCTGCCAGAAAGAAATTTTTGGGTATGGCGCTATGGAATTGAATGCAACCACAGTCATGGGTATGGGGTGCCTCTCTCAGAATGAAAATGGGTTACGTTTAGGGTTAGGGTTAAGAAAATCGTATAGTAATGATAAGAGTAATTAATTTTGTGAAAAATTTTAACAAAATAAAATTTGGGTATGGCGCCATACCCGTTTTACCCTCTGGCAGAAACCCTGATATGTATATATATATATATATAGAGGTTATTAGAGTGTTTTTCGGTATCGTCAATATCATATATTAGGAAACAAAACTTGTATTATGCAAGCGTCTGGTGAGCATAATACATTATTTGTATTCCTAATACCGTATACCGGTACGCAAAAATGTTAGCGAATAAAATATACCGAGTAAAATCGTGAACACGTTGACAACATCGCAAATTTAATTACGCGCGAACTTATTTCCGATTTGGTATAATTTTCATGGATACAAAAGACAAGCAGTCAGAGGTACCTGTTAAATTTATACCGAGTTTCGTATGCACTATGTCTTTACCGCCAAATTATCCACAAGGTCATGTGGTTCTGTAAACCTACATGGTCATGTGGATCTGATCGAAGTGACACACAGTTGGGTGTAAGTCTGTTGTTATGTAATCTCAGTTTGTTTGTTTTCTTTGTAACCGTGAATTGAAGTTTGTGGGTACCATCAATAATTAAGTTATTTCTTCTGATATTTGTGTTTTCAATTATCTGTATCGCACGTGCGTGTTCCATCAATAACATCTCTTATCAAACATACATACAACATTGACGTCTCGCTGACAGCATGGTAACATGTCCAAGTGTGTGTGTGAAATCGTCATTGAAAAGAGTTTGGCAAATGAAATATGGGTAATTTTGATTTTATTATCGGGGGACAGTCGCGAAAATGTAAAATGAAAGCCTGATCGCGAAAATATTTGCGTATACGGTATATGATATTGACCATACTGAAACACACGAGGGTAATAATCTTTTTATCATATATCTGTAATCTCAAGCTTAATACAACATGTTTTTGTAAACTGTACACACAACTTTAATTCCAGTCTGCCATTACTAAATATTCAAATGACATAAGAATATGTGGAGTGGTGTCTTTTTGAATGGAAATGAAGTCAAACTCGAATGATGTCATTTTGGATGTCCGTACATCAAAATAAACTAGTGCTTAACATTTTCTGTCTTCTGGACAGCTTTCAGTGTAAATTGTTATTTAAATGTTTTTATTCGATGACTATGAATGTATACCTGTATGTCAGTTATGGAGTGTCACCCTAGAATGTTTGCTTAAATGTCAATAAACCTAGTACCGTGACTTTGATTAATTTACATCTAATTTGCAAAGTTATCAAATTCTTAAAGTATGTTATCTGACAAAAATATCTCATTCTTTGATTGTACTGAAAATGTAAGACATTATATGATTAAATCATTTACGTGGTTTTGATATAGCATATATCACACAAAGAACAGTTTATTATCCTGTTCAATGGGCATATAGATAACATTTTGTTGGAAACTATTGGAACATTTTAGCAAAATTTGGAAATTGGCCTATAACATTTTGAAAATGCACTCTTTAAATAGTACATCATGCTACATGTAGCAGTGTTTGTGATTTGGATAATATTTAGGAAAATGTCAAGCAAAAGTAGTTTTTCATCTAAGCCATAATATGAAGGCTAAGAACCCCTACACCACCCCCACCACCCAAAAAAAAAAAAAAAAAAAAAAAAAAAAAAAACCCTCCCTCAACCAACAACCAAACATAAAACATACAAATTTGGACCATTAAAGGATTAAGAAATACATGTACATAATCTAGCCATTTTTGTACTGTTTTGTAATAATTATATGTAACCCATCATGCCATTATTACACTGCTACTATGACATAATTTTGGCTTTCTGTTTATATTTTTTATTTAATTTATACATTATTAGTACATGTAAATACATAATCAAATATAACATCTGTGACTGAAAATTTGAATTATAAACTTTTTGAAAACATTAAAGGGACATTCCTGAGTTTGCTGCATTGTAAGATGTTTCTGACTAATAAAATATTTCTACGATTAAACTTACATATTAAATATATTTTCTGGTTTAGAATATCAGTGTCTGTATATTCAATGTGTTTCTGGTCATCTTAATATTTGTAAGAAGGCCAAACTGGATCAAATATCAAAATATTTTAGGAAATAAAATGAAATTTAACCTAGTACAAATATTAGAACGATCAGAAACACGTTTAATATAAAGCCACTAATATTTTATGCAGAAAAATATGTTTGATATGTAATTACAATCAATAAAAAGTCTCCGTTAGTCGAAAACATCTTAAAAATTGCAGCAAACTCAGGAATGTTCCTTTAAGTAATAATCGATATACACATAGCTCTTGATGAAATACCATCTCCCGTAACATTTGTTTTTCACATTCCATGACCTCCAATCCCAGCTATAATGTTAATTCTTCATTTACCCCTTTTCGAATAAACATTTTGGCATATAGTAATTTGGCAAATTTTATTTGAAAATCTGTAGTCAAATTCAGGTAACATTTAGATAAACAGAATGTTTTTAAGATAGCTATACACGTACAAACAAAATAGTTTTCGAATTAGCTTTCATTGATGAATTGGATAAGACATATATTTGCCAAATTCAGTTTTAAATCGCATATGGTGAATGACAGCTTAAGGCCATATACAAAAAGTTTGCTTTGTTTAAGAGCACCAGAGCACCCTGATTTATTAATCATCGGCTATTGGATGTCACACATTTGGTAATTTTGATATATATAGTCTTAGAGAGGAAACCAACTACAATATTTTTCTCTTTTTTTTTTCAACTTATTTTCATGCTTATATCAAACTAAAAAAAATGTTTGTTTTATTTAACGACGCCACTAGAGCACATTGATTTTTTATCTTATCATCGGCTATTGGACGTCAAACATGGTCATTCTGACACTGTTTTTTTCAGAGGAAACCCGCTGTCGCCACATAGGCTACTCTTTTATGACAGGCAGCAAGGGATCTTTTATTTGCACTTCCCACAGGCAGGATAGCACAAACCATGGCCTTTGTTGAACCAGTTATGGATCACTGGTCGGTGCAAGTGGTTTACACCTACCCATTGAGCCTTGCGGAGCACTCACTCAGGGTTTGGAGTCGGTATCTGGATGAAAAATCTGTTGCCTCGACTGGGATCCGAACCCAGTACCTACCAGCCTGTAGACGGATGGCCTAACCACGACGCCACCGAGGCCGGTTTATATAGCCAACTAAGGTTCAAGCACACTATCCTGGGCACACACCTCAGCTATCTGGGCTGTCTGTGCAGGACAGTGGGTTAGTTGTTAGTGAGAAAGAAGATATATATATTAATCAAATCCATATTAGGTGGAGGCACCTGGCCTTCAGTTTCCTCTAGTTTACAAGCTGAAATCACTAAAACAAAAAAATTCTACAACTCATGGAATCAACATTAAAAGTACATGTATTTTTTATATACATTGTATATGGAATAAGGATACCGTAGCCCTATAGTGCTGTGAAAAGAACTGGTGAACATAACGCTTGATGATGCTTGTTTTTCCCGTTCCCAGCTCCCCGATCACTAGGATCTTGTAGAGGTGTTCCTTCTTATCACCACCAGCTGCCTGGAACAGACAAACAGCAATACACATACAGTCCACAACACAACAACAATATCAACTAGCCATAGGTGGTTGGTTTCCCAGTCTATCCCTTATTATCACCACCAACAGTCTGGAAGAGACAAACAGCAATATGCATACAGTCCACAACACAACAAAAATAACAACTAGCCATAGGTGGTTGGTTTCCCAGTCTATCCCTTCTTATATCAACACCAGCAGCCTGGAAGAGACAAACAGCAATATGCATACAGTCCACAACACAACAAAAACATCAACTAGCCATAGATGGTTGGTTTCCCAGTCTATCCCTTCTTATATAACCACTAGCTGCCTGGAAGAGACAAACAGCAATATGCATACAGTCCACAACACAACAAAAACATCAACTAGCCATAGGTGGTTGCTTTCAGCTTCTTTTTAACTTACCAGTACCTGCCTGAATGACATTTGTAAATCCAGTCTACAACACAACAAAAATATCAACTAGCCATAGGTGGTTGGTTTTTAGTTTCTTGTTACTAGTACCTACCTGAAAGACATTTGTAAATGCATACCGTTCACAAAGCAACAAAAATATCAAATAGCCATAGGTGGTTGCTTTCCAAGCCTATCCCTTATTATATAACCAACAGTTGTCTGGAAGAGACAAATAGCAATACACACACAGTCCACAACACGACAAAAATATCAACTAGCCATAGGTGGTTGGTTTTCAGCTTATCACCACCAGCTGCCTGGAACAGACTAACAGCAATATACATACAGTCTACAAAGCAACAAAAATATCAACTAGCCATAAGTGGTTGTTTTCAGCTTTTTACCAGTACCTGGCTAAAAGACATTTGAAAATTACATATAGTTCACAAAGCAACAAAAATATCAACTATTCACAGGTGGTTGTTTTTCTGCTTATTACTTCTTTCCATCACCAACTGCTGGTGACTAACATCTAGGGCTTGAACATAACGCTGGCACTTTTGCCAGTGGATAAAAATTATTGTTATCAGTTGATGGGGTAATAATTCATTGTTAATTTTTTTTTTATTTTCAGAAAAAAAGGTACAATATAATTTACAATACCAAGTGGCTGGGCATCAACAATAATTTGTTTAAGCATTTTTTTTTTAAAGAAAGAAGAAAAAATAGTTCATATTACACAGGTATATATGCAAGGGGTATTCCTGACTTTTCAGCCATTGTAACATTTTCCCATCTAACATTTAACAATTCTTTTAAGTGTTTTGTTTAATGACACCACTAGAGCACAATTATTTATGAGTTAATGAATGTCAAACATTTGATCAGTAAACCTACTAAATTTTTCTTTTAGCAAAAAAAAAAAGGGTATCTTTTATATGCAAATCAGCACATACCACAGCCTTAGATATGCCAGTCATGGGACACTGGTTCATATTATGAAAAGCCTAATAAACTGTTAATAGAAGTTTAATTTTCGGACTATACATAAATGCAGTATTTAATCTCTATTATTTATTTCCAAATTAAAAATTTAGTAGCTTGAATTAGATTATATTTCCCAAACAATCCCTGCAATTAAGAAAATGTCTACAGCAAAAAAACATGCCATCGAAAACAAGAAAGAGTATAGTCCAATGCTGCAGAGAATTAAAAACTCTACGGCACTGCCGGTTGCCATGGGCAATTGCAAGGGTTGATTTCCTAATATATATTTTCTATAATGTGCAAAGGTATTGGGGATAAACTTCATATTAAACCTCTTTATTTAAAGACAATCTTGTTTTCTTTTTTTGTTGTTGAACTCGAAATTTTAATATTTAATTGTGATAGTTATACGTTGCACAGTTTTTAACACTGTTTTTAAATTTTATATTGATCAATGTTGATAATCAATTCAAGCATTATTTTACCATAGTTTGACACCCAATAGACGATGCATTTTTGTGCTGAAGTGTCGTTAAACATTCATTCCTTCAATTTGTTTTTGGTTGTCGTTTCATTTGTTGTTTTGTTGGCGGGGGGGGGGGGGGGGGGGGGGGGGGGGGGGGGGGGGGGTGTTAAACATTTGTATATAAAGTACATAAGGATACAGTCGAATATGCGTCTTGGAAGAACTGATAAACGTATCTTCTAATTATGCAGGTCTTGCCAACACTGGTCTCTCCCAGCAGTAACACTTTCAGATTTATCTCCCTTTCATTGAGTGTGTCAAGGAGCATGAATTTGTCTGGCTCTAATTTGTCTCTAGAATTAAACTAAAATGACACACATGTATATATATGTATGTATATGCAGACACTGCTTCTCTCTAAAATTAAACTAAAATGACACACATGTATGTATATGCAGACACTGCTTCTCTCTAGAATTAAACTAAAATAACACACATGTATATGCAGACACTGCTTCTCTCTAGAAAATGACATAAAGTGAAAAGAAAAATGTGCCAGACGTGATGAAAATGGACATCACTTTTTTTTAGCACTGTAGAAAATTTGAAAATTCTGCTCTCCTGATAGAATGTTTGCTTATTGAAATACACTGTTTAATACAATATCCAGTCTATTTCTAAATGCTGTATAGCAATTTACTTTAAAAATATTCATTATAATGTAACATTTACTTTTTAAAATTTCAGTAGGAGCCAGGACGTGACGAGCCAGGACGTGACTTTTTATCCACTTCACTTATACAACTAACTAATGAAACACTGTTAATTTATGAAATCAATGATATTTTCTTGATTTAAGTGTTTTTAATCATCAAAATAAGTGCATAAAATCCTGATTGATTGAACTGTCGTTGTGCAAAAAAAGTTCTCATACAATATTCATATAATATACTTTTATAACCAGTAACCATACTGTCAACAGCATTGTTTATCCTGATGTTGCTAAGTGTGGTGATTTTCGTCTTACCTTTACATTACAATACATGCACAAACTAAAAAGATGAAGTATACATGTAGGTATAACTTTTTTGTTAGCTGCGACATCAACTTTTGCATTTAGCTCAACATTGATTGTACAAATGTAGATACATTTCTCATAAATTACATGTCCTGCATCAGTAAAGCTTAATTTATAGTTCTATCAATGAATATTCATCTCAGTGCACATCAAAATTTGTTTTTCAACTTTATTATTTAAATATTTTAATTTAAAAGTTAATTTTGTGTAATGTTTTAAAAACATTTTTAACATGCATTGAGATAGATATCTACAAATACACTATCAATGACACTGAATAAGTTTGTGGTAGGCCAGACATTTAATTCTGTAGAATTCTTGTTTGCAACTTACCATATATTTTATAATTATTATATTTTGCCTTTTGTTGGTATATTTATGATGATCTGATTTAATTGGAATTCAAAATATGAACCCCCAGTCAGTACAGAAATTATAGTTTTTGGACAGTATCTTCTTTCTATTCATCATTATCTGATAGGCCAAACTATCAACAATGTATATTAATATAAACTGTTGATGGGTGACAACAGCAAAATCTCAACGACATATTTGATTTGAATCCCCCCAACCCAAGTTTTATCTTCTACATATATCTTTATCAATTACATCCTTCACTGAAGAAATGTTGGTTTATATATTCCAATTCATGTTTGGATACCTGTATCTGCCAAGGAATAAACTTAAGATTTTAGCAGCACATTGTATTTGAACAATTCTTTAACACAATATTAATTGTATGTGTACACCAGTTTGGATTCACAAAATGGAACATTTGGTATCAATACAATATTCTTTAATTTGGTGGATTATCAATAATTCATTGTTTGGTCAAAACATAGAAGCATAGAATTAATTGATAATAGTATTTTTGTATCTACGTAAATCCATGTTAAATATTTGAACATGCTCCCCCGAACATCCAGTTTCTCCGTTTCCGATTCTTGATGAGAGGAAAAATATTGAAAATAAAAGTAATTTCTTTTAGGTACATGTGCATAATCTAGTCAGTTTTGCCAATTTCTCTATATAGAGAGATTTAATACATTTTTAATCTTTACTCAATTTAACATGCCATCTTGAATGTCACGTCCTGGCTCAATGTCACGTCCTGACTCAAAGTTTGAGGTGGTTATTTTAATCATTTAATACAACCAGTCATCATTATACCTTTTATTTATACTTGGAAATTGAGAAGGAGGAGGATTAAAAAGGATTTTTATTTCTGAAAAATAGTTTTTAAATAAAACTAACTTTTATATGTCAAATCAGCCAGGACGTGACATTATATATTTTGAAAAATAATTTAATATACTAATTATGATATGAAAGAAGGGAAAGTAGTATTTTCATATGTAGTATATTTTAGATATGATGTCCTGATACCTAATTTTTACATTTGACATAACAGTAATGAAATATTACCAAAAAAACAAATGTCAAGTCCTGGCTTACAAAAATTATTGTTTCAAATAAAACTGTCATTAAAACCCATAAAACATAAGTAAATTGACAATAAAAGTATATTTGTATGTGCTTAAGGGTGTTAACTTTGAGATATAATAAAAACTTAGTTTAACAGATCATTCTGAAATTTTCACACCCATGGACCAAATACCACGGAATGGCCCTTATATACATGAATTGTACAATTAACTCGGGTCACCTTCAGTCCTCCCCTTATTGATACTGATATGTTGGGAAAGGCTAGAGGAAACTATGTAAGACTTTGGCAATCATCGACAACCAATTAAATGGTCCCAAGCTACTGTGTCTAAAATACAAACTTTTTCCTAAATCTAGCCACAGAGCTTTAGTTTGGTTTACACAAAGCAACCTGACACTCCTTTGCAAAACAAATCTGCCTTGTACTTTCTTGTGGTGACGTAGAGCAAAGTGTGTGCCCACACCTTCCCCTATATATATCTGTATGAATAAGGGGAGGGCTGAAGGTGACTCGAGCTAGTGTACAATATACAGTTTTCACCATGAGCAAAGTGTGTGCCCACACCTTCCCCTATATATATCTGTATGAATAAGGGGAGGGCTGAAGGTGACTCGAGCTAGTGTACAATATACAGTTTTCACCATGAGCAAAGTGTGTGCCCACACCTTCCCCTATATATATCTGTATGAATAAGGGGAGGGCTGAAGGTGACTCGAGCTAGTGTACAATATACAGTTTTCACCATGAGCAAAGTGTGTGCCCACACCTTCCCCTATATATATCTGTATGAATAAGGGGAGGGCTGAAGGTGACTCGAGCTAGTGTACAATATACAGTTTTCACCATGAGCAAAGTGTGTGCCCACACCTTCCCCTATATATATCTGTATGAATAAGGGGAGGGCTGAAGGTGACTCAAGCTAGTGTACAATATACAGTTTTCACCATGAGCAAAGTGTGTGCCCACACCTTCCCCTATATATATCTGTATGAATAAGGGGAGGGCTGAAGGTGACTCGAGCTAGTGTACAATATACAGTTTTCACCATGAGCAAAGTGTGTGCCCACACCTTCCCCTATATATATCTGTATGAATAAGGGGAGGGCTGAAGGTGACTCGAGCTAGTGTACAATATACAGTTTTCACCATGAGCAAAGTGTGTGCCCACACCTTCCCCTATATATATCTGTATGAATAAGGGGAGGGCTGAAGGTGACTCAAGCTAGTGTACAATATACAGTTTTCACCATGAGCAAAGTGTGTGCCCACACCTTCCCCTTATATATCTGTATGAATAAGGGGAGGGCTGAAGGTGACTCGAGCTAGTGTACAATATACAGTTTTCACCATGAGCAAAGTGTGTGCCCACACCTTCCCCTATATATATCTGTATGAATAAGGGGAGGGCTGAAGGTGACTCGAGCTAGTGTACAATATACAGTTTTCACCATGAGCAAAGTGTGTGCCCACACCTTCCCCTATATATATCTGTATGAATAAGGGGAGGGCTGAAGGTGACTCGAGCTAGTGTACAATATACAGTTTTCACCATGAGCAAAGTGTGTGCCCACACCTTCCCCTATATATATATCTGTATGAATAAGGGGAGGGCTGAAGGTGACTCGAGCTAGTGTACAATATACAGTTTTCACCATGAGCAAAGTGTGTGCCCACACCTTCCCCTATATATATCTGTATGAATAAGGGGAGGGCTGAAGGTGACTCGAGCTAGTGTACAATATACAGTTTTCACCATGAGCAAAGTGTGTGCCCACACCTTCCCCTATATATATCTGTATGAATAAGGGGAGGGCTGAAGGTGACTCGAGCTAGTGTACAATATACAGTTTTCACCATGAGCAAAGTGTGTGCCCACACCTTCCCCTATATATATCTGTATGAATAAGGGGAGGGCTGAAGGTGACTCGAGCTAGTGTACAATATACAGTTTTCACCATGAGCAAAGTGTGTGCCCACACCTTCCCCTATATATATCTGTATGAATAAGGGGAGGGCTGAAGGTGACTCGAGCTAGTGTACAATATACAGTTTTCACCATGAGCAAAGTGTGTGCCCACACCTTCCCCTATATATATCTGTATGAATAGGGGGAGGGCTGAAGGTGACTCGAGCAAAAATGCGGAGGGACATAGCCCAGTGGTAAAACTTTGCTTGATGCACGGTCGATCTAAGATCGATCCCCATCGGTGGGCACTTTGGGCTATTTCTCACTCCAGCCAGTGCACCACGACTATTATACCAAAGGCCGTGGTATGTACTATCCTGTCTGTGGGATGGTGCATATAAAAGAACCCTTGCTGTTAATTAATCGAAAAGAGTAGCCCATGAAGTGGCAACAGCAGGTTTCCTCTCTCAATATCTGTGTGGCCCTTAACCATGAATCCATGACGTTTCGCCCCATGCCACTTCGCCCCCAGTTTGACCTGTTCGCCCCATGACGATTCGCCCCCAACTGTTTGCCTGTTCGCCCCCAAATATTTGTCAGTTCACCCCCAATTAATTGTTACTTTTAAACAATTAGTGTACTGTTTCTTTAGAGGATGTTAAAGTGCGTTCGTGTGTGTGTTTCTTTTCTTAGAGGGGAGGGGTTGTTGTCCTTCCACAATTTGGACTGATCATGAATCATAAGAATTGTAATACGGGGTTATATTTTTTTCAGGTGTAATTAAACGTAGGGTGCTGAATAAGCGTAGACACCGAAAAATTTTCACAAATTCACAAACCACATCATCAACATTTATTAAAACACCCTATCCTGCCAGATATGATCTGTTTTAAGAAGAAAGAAATAAAACAATGGTTAATCAGCTACATAACCTTGATGCTGATTATGCATATTCGGCTAACACCTAAGATGGCTTTGAACAGCAATTCGATATGGCCTCTTCTGGTGAGCATTATTCTAACTGAGGGATTATTACGGGGGTTCATTTGGCCACTAATTAGTAACCATGAACATCAAAAAAGATGATCATCTTCAAAAAACACTATGACTGATTACAGTTAACAGGTTAACACGCGATAATGGCCATAAAAGCACGTACGCCCAGCCTAGCCTGGCCTATCATGGACGGAGGAGCCGGCCAAGGCCGGCTCTTGTGCCCATGACAGGCGTGCGCTACAACAGCTTGTTCTGAATGTGCACGTAAAACCCTATGACCTGACCTGCCTAGCCAGGCATTCGTATTCAACACAAAACAAACATGTATGGATATATCAGAACAGAACTTTATTACACTCACGCCATTCCATGACCAATAAAAAAAATTCATGACTTTCCAGGCCAGGAACATGACCCGAAATGACTGGGGGCGAACTGATACCTTTGTAGGGGCGAACTGACATCCTATTTGGGGGCGAACTGACTGGGGGGCAAAACATCTGGTACCCCTTAACCATATAACCGTAAATAAAATGTGTTGAGTGCATCGTTAAATAAAACATTTCCTTCCTTCCTTGAACAAAAAGCAAGCTGAAGATCAGATCTCTCTCCTGAAGCAGTGCTAGGCAAGCAGTCATGAAGGTTTACATAAAATGTATTAAATATTTTTATTGCAAGGTGATCAATTTGGCAGGAACTTGTTTGCTGGGGGTGGGGGATGAGGGAGTGTTTAGACTGTGGTGACAGACACGTTTGGTATCGGAATGAGAATATATATTTTTAGGGGAATGGGGTCGGTGACCAGCCTCAAAATGTATGGTTAATTATACCCTGCACGCTTCCGGGATAAAAATTGTTTTTTAAAAAGGAAAACTTGCTTGAGCCAGGGGAGGGGGGGGGGGGGGGGGGGGGGGGGAAATGACCTTCCCATCCTACCCAGTAGAAAAATATTGAACCTATTTCGCAGAGACAAATTTCAACATAGCACCAACCTTTAGGCCTCTCGTGATGACCTGTTCTGAGCCCCACCACCACACACACTCTCTATCCACCCAGCTATTTTCATAGAATCATAGGCCTGCATTGACTAGTTGGCCATCAAATTCACTTTGAGTGAATGCTAGTTCATCAAGATAAACTCGAATGTAAGTGCACATTGCACTTACATTCAAGTTTATCTTGATGAACTAACGTAATGCGTGATTACTCAATAAGTTTGTTCCGCCACTTATGCTTATTAAATACACACACTAAATATTTCTGTTTTAAATTTTAAGGGTCCATAATCTGTAAAACCTTTCCCCTCTGCATTTTAAGAGGTTTGTTTATGTTTATACCCCCCCCCCCCCCCCCACACACACACACACGTTTTTCGTTCCGCATTGGACCGATTTGTTCAATCATCAATGGTTAGCTGTCGTTTGGAAATTTCTGCAATCACACTTCACCATTACAGAAATAAAGTAGTTCAGATCTGAAATTAAGTTGACAGAACTGAAAAAGAAACCCACATCGTCTAACAATCTAACTTTACCCTTTCTTACCATCACGTCCTCATTGAATCACATGACAAGGCAAAAATAGAATTCTTCCTCAATCAATATTCAGCGTAGACCGTAACTGCGTCCTTTTTCAAGAAACAGTCTATCGCTCGCGTAAACAATACCATAAAGTAGTCTTGTAATCCAAAAAGTTGTTTTTGTTTTTGTTGTGTTTTTTTTACCAAAGAGAGTCGAATTTAAAATAAACTAACGAATTTAAACATCGAAATAAACCCCCAGATGTGTTAAAATAATATATTACAGATTATGTAACTCGAAGTCGCAAAACATTCATAGAATTCAAGGCTATGTATTCAGTCGTCGTGTATAGACCTGTAGCCTCGGCAACTGATGATTCGCTATATACACGGCAAAATAAATACGATCGCCGTGTATAAAGTTAGCCTTAACAACAGAGGCCTTATTATATATACGATTAAAAGTTGTATATTACCGGTGAATGGATATTTGTTTGATACTGGTAGTAGACCTATTGGTACCCGCACAATATACACCTGTTGCCTAAAGAACTAGCATATAAATATGAAGCAACTCACAGTGCAGACTAGTAGAATCTTGTTTTAGTGAATCAAACATTAATTTTCAAAATACTTAATGATTGTAGTGGAACATGCATCACATAAAACCTGGTAGATCCTGCCAGTATATAAAGTTTGTTTTGTTTAACGACACCACTGGAGCACATTGATTAATTAATCATCGGCTATTGGATGTCAAACATTTGGTAATTCTGACTCGTAGTCATCAGAGGAAGCCCACTACATGTTTTCTAATGCAGCAAGGGATCTTTTGACCACTTATGGTGCACTGGCTGGAACGAGAAAAAAAAAAACGCAATCAGTTGAATGGATCCACTGAGGTGGTTCGAACCTGCGACGCAAGCACATCGGGCGAGCACTCAACCAAATGAGCTAAATTCCGCTCATCCTGCCAGTATATTATATTATTTACTTTCGTTGTTTAATTTGTTGCCGATTTGTCCGGTTTGGGTTGGGGTGGGGATGTTTTAACTTCTTTTGTGTTTTGTTGCTGTTGTTTGGGTTGGGTCGGGATATATTTCCTGGGTGCTTGATAGTAAGTATTAATATATGAGATTGGATTATCTAAAAGTGGTCGAGGCCTTCAACAATTACGAATAACACCTCTATGGGAAAGGGGCGGGACGTAGCCCAGTAATAAAGCGCTCGCTTGAGGCGCAGTCGGTTTAGGATCGATCCCTGTCAGTGGCCCCATTGGGCTATTTCTCGTTCCAGCCAGTGCTCCACAACTGGGTGTAACAAAGGCCGCGGTATATATTATCCTGTCTGTGGGATGGTGCATATAAAATATCCCTTGCTGCTAATCGAAAAGAGTAGCCCATGAAGTGGCGACTGTGGGTTTCCTCTTTCAATATCTGCGTGTTCCACAACCATATGTCTGACGACATATAACCGTAAACAAAATGTGTTGAGTGCGTCGTTAAATAAGAAGAGGTTTCTGGGATGTGTTACAGAACGTTAATTAGGATAAAGGATCTGTGAGGAGATATATACAGCTAGAGATTAAAGCCATGTGTCATTTTTATTCATAAATTGATTAGCGGCAGTCAAGCCAGATTTTTCATGATAGATTTAAAAAAAAAAAAAAAATTGAAATCAGTTATTTTTACATTGGCGTACGGGCTCCAATTTTTGCTCGAATTAAACAAGTGCCCGAATCTGGAATTTTTGCTCGAATTAAACAAGTGCCCGAATCTGGATTATGTACAACGTTAATTTATTAATATTAGCATTACTGCCAAACAGCAATATAGAGTTGTAAACAAATTGTCACGCATTTTTAAATGGATAACAATTTTCATTTCAATTTATTTTCGTGTTTAGGCCTATATCTAATTAAGGTTGAAGCACGTTGTCCTGGGCACACACCTCAGCTATCTGGGCTGTCTGTCCAGGACTTTGGTTTAGTTGTTAGTGGTTAGTGAGATAGAAGAGGGTGTAGTGGTCTTACACATAGTTATTCAGTCGTTAAAATTTTCTCTGGGTGGGGCCGGTACCGGGCTGCGAATTAACCCAGTACCTTCCAGCCTTACCGGCCTCGGTGGCGTCGTGGTAGGTCATCGGTCTACAGGCTGGTAGGTACTGGGTTCGGATCCAGATACCGACTACAAACCCTGAGTGAGTGCTTCGCAAGGCTCAATGGGTAGGTGTAAACCACTTGCACCGACCAGTGGTCCATAACTGGTTCAACAAAGGCCATGGTTTGTACTATCCTGCCTGTGGGAAGCGCAAATAAAAGATCCCTTGCTGCTAATCGGAAGAGTAGCCCATATAGTGGCGACAGCGGGTTTCCTCTCAAAACTTGTGTGGTCCTTAACCATATGTCTGACACCATATAACCGTAAATAAAATGTGTTGAGTGCGTCGTTAAATAAAACATTTCTTTCTTTCTTTCCTTCCAGCCTTATATCCGATGGCTTAACCACGACACCACCGAGGCAGGATTACAACTAATATTGTGAAAGTGCGAAATAAATGCTGACAAGAGGGGGTCTAAGTGTTAACGTTACGAGAAAGCGGACCTCCAAAATTTTGCATAATGTAATAGTTCAATGACCACTTTATGTGGAAATGAGGACATATCGTTTAACTGCATGTATAAACATAAGGAACTTATACCTCCCCACCCTTGGAAATTAACTGCGTCTACAAACAAAATCATTAAATTCACGTAGAAATGTATTAATATAACACATAAATAGCTATGCAGAAATGACCAAGGTACGAAATTACTAGAGTACGAAATTACTTTTTGCAATGGTACGAAATGATCAGGGTACGAAATGACCTTCTGCAATGGTACGAAATGACCAGGGTACGAAATGACCATGGTACGAAATGACCATGATACGAAGTGACTAGCAACCGCAGATATGACGGGATGACTCGACTATGGCCAACTACTGGCATGAATTAAATCTGTTTTAATAGCTACATGTACTATATATAACTAACAAGTTACTGCACATAGTTACTGCCTATATGATCCAAGTAATAGTCTGCAGTTCTCCAATATTGTTTATAAAACAATCCCTCATGGCACACACAATCAAACGCTTTCTCACTATTAAGAAAATAACGAAAAATAAGTGATTCTCTTTTATTAATAGTCAGGTGCGTAGCTAGACCAAATTTGAGTTAAGCACGAAAGACATGGCGAGTCTAGGGTAGAGGAAGGAACAGGGGACACGCCTTATTTATTGTTGTATCGAGGATATTTTCCAGTGGTTCGCTTCTTGTGTGACAAATTTAATTATTCTTTGCTGTGAGTGCGAATAATTCAAGATCGTACAATGTAGTCTCTCCCATCCCTACCAGTAATTAAACATTGCAGAAAATTACTTAAAATACGATATTTTTGTTTTGCTGATTTTTATTGCCACGCACATGCCAAACCAAACTGATAAAGGCGAGAAAATATTACGTTAATATCAGTCCAGCTTTCTTACCTATAAAATTACACTTCTACAAATATTCTACATAATATAATCGTACTTCCATTTGATCTATAAGGGTTACTTTTACATTTACCATAACTTTTGTGTACGGGAAGAATTTGTCTGATATTTGTATAAACGTTGAGAATATAATCGTATACAATTTCGATATTAAATATCAAAATAACGTTATTTTACGTAATAGACGTTCCAAGTGTTTCTAATCATACCAAATTTGCTACATCCTTGATTATGGCGACTTTGCAATGTTTAGATCCTTAAACTTAAATAAACTAATACATGTGCGATTTGGCGGGCGGGATTTTGATCACTGGTATGCATACTTTTGCCCCTCCCCACCTCTCTCTCTCTCTCTCTCTCTCTCTCTCTCTCTCTCTCTCTCCATCTATTACTCTCTCCGTCTCTTTCTGTCGCTCTCCCTCTCTCTCTCTCTCCGTCCCTCTTTCTGTCCATCTCTTTCTTACTCACTCCATCTCTATCTCCGTCTCTCCCTTACTCTCTCTTCCTCTCTCCATCTCTTTCTTACTCTCTTCATCCCTCTCTTGCTCTTTCTCTCCCCATCTCTCTCTCTGTGTCTCTCCATCTCTCTCCCCCCCCCCTCTCTCTCCATCTTCATCTCTTTCTTACTCTCTCCATCCCTATCTTGCTCTTTCTTTTTTACTCTCTTTCTCTCCCCATCTCTATTTATCAATAAATAACCAGTCGTAATTTGCATACTGGACGGAGAAGCCGCCGAAAGTCGACAGGCATGTGCTACAACAGCTTGTTCTGAATACGCATACATACATACATACATACATACATACATATATTATATGCTAGTATTGTTTTTATATACAAATTTGTTGATATAGACCTTTTGTTTTCTTTTTTTTAAAGAGAAAAAAGCCACCTAATCTATTCATTTTTCCCCCGCACATTCCCGAACACATATATTTTGTTTAGGCCTAAAACAAGCAAACAACAACAAAACAAAAACTTTTTAAAAGTCTTGACAATAAATAAAATGAAATCAAAGAGCATTGCATTGCCATTAGCAGTAACAAAATTCATTCCGATCATCCTTAACCCCATGCAGTAATGCACCATCGATGTCGTCAATTGGGTTTACTACATTCATGCATCAACTGTTAATTCGCATACTGTTTGAATTGGTGTATTTAACCTTTTACAAAAAATATATACATTCAGCTGCTGTTAATTAATTAGTTTGTGTATTGCCTATACGTGATATGCATTCCCCTTATTAAAGTAAAACATCAAATATATGTTTTGCTGTGTATATAGACTCAGCAAATGAGGCCTGGTACTATACACGGCCGCCGTATAT
Source organism: Gigantopelta aegis (assembly GCF_016097555.1). Lineage (NCBI taxonomy): Eukaryota > Metazoa > Mollusca > Gastropoda > Neomphalida > Peltospiridae > Gigantopelta > Gigantopelta aegis. The sequence continues at coordinate 41,256,463 of NC_054705.1, read as the reverse complement.
ATAGCTAATTCCGCTTGTGAAATGGAACGAAAAATTATCCTTGCACACAAACGTTTATTTTTGAACGACAAGCACATTTTGGAATTAAGGTTGCATCGCAACTAAATATAAACATGTAACTTGATCCTTTAAAAAGGAATTAAATGTATGATATGCATATTTTAGCGCTTTGATTCTCAGATCGGAACGTTTCATCAGTTGATTTATATAAAACCCCATTTTCTAGACCAATTTATGGCAATACTTTTATCGTTTTGTTTACACGTGTATAAGATTTGACACCCGTTTATCTTTACAATCTAGTCTGACACACTAACGACAGCTAACATTTCAAAAACACTACATGTATGGTTAATTAGTTCCATGGCCTATGAAAACAATAATTTACACTAACTTTTATTCCAAACCCACACAAGCACAGACCGGTAATGAAAACGGAACTGAATTCTGAAATAAAGTTCACGTTCTGCATTTTGAGTCTGACATTAATACATTAGTTTAACCTAGATTGTTTTTGTAAGATATGTGTCACATAGAGTATGCTCCCTTTATAAAAAAGACATTTTTAATTTTGGCACCAGATGTGATTGAAAGTCGACTTGAAAAACAGTATGCAAAAACGAAGTGTCAAGTCTGGTGATGATAAACCAACTGCTGAAGAGACGATGAAAACGGAGCCACTTTTATCCCCAGACGGTGCTGGAGACCAAACAGTTAAAATATTTAATTTTAAAGTCCACAAAGTCGTGTTAGTGGTTCATATTAATATTTTTCTGTATGCAACATGTTTTTGGATCCAGACTGGGACACTGCCTGTAAGTTTAAAGATTTTAAACATTTCATTTTTGGTAGTCACAGAGAATAAATATATGGTTACATCGTACATGTCCTAGAAGTTCCATGAACAATTGTAATGTCACATCTGTCTGTCAAGTCATAATCTCAGGGATGTGAGAGCTATGCGGAAACGCATAAATGCGCTTTTCCATTTCGTCTTAAAACCCCCCCCCAAAACATGATGTTCAGTACTGTTGACCACACAAGGTTTATTTGCATGTTTTCACAGTTTCAAGTTTATGACATGTGCCTTATATTATTATGGCCAGTTTAGATTTGTTAGCATTGAATGCAATTTTTGGCAGTTCCAGCGAGGGGTTGCAAACAACAATTTTCCTACAGAGGGCCTTGAGCGGCCCCTGGACCCCGGCTTTTTTGTTCCAGCCCCTCTCACATCCCTGGAATCGCTAGATCTATATGTTTATGATTTTGCTTAAAATTTGTCATCATGATCGGCCAATAGAAACAGTGGGTGCAAGATCAAATGTTTTAATGAATTCACTTATCCTGCGAGACCGGCCTTGGTAGCGTCGTGGTTAGGCCATCGGTCTACAGGCTGGTAGGTACTGGGTTCTGATCCCAGTCGAGGCATGGGATTTTTAATCCAGATACCGACTCCAAATCCTGAATGAGTGCTCCGCAAGGCTCAATGGGTAGGTGTAAACCACTTGCACTGACCAGTGATCCATAACTGGTTCAACAAAGGCCATGGTTTGTGCTATCCTGCCTGTGGGAAGTGCAAATAAAAGATCCCTTGCTGCCTGTCATAAAAGAGTAGCCTGTGTGGCGACAGCGGGTTTCCTCTAAAAAAACAGTGTCAGAATGACCATATGTTTGATGTCCAATAGCCGATGATAAGATAAGAAATCAATGTGCTCTAGTGGCGTCGTTGAATAAAACAAACTTTACTTTTTTTTATCCTGCGAAGGTTAGAATGGTGAATTGGACTTATCAAGGCGTTCTGTGGGTCTGAGCATATAGGACCCTTCCCCCCAAAAAGTGGCATTGAAAATTACCCATTTTTATTATACACAATGTATAAATAAACATTTCCAATATACACATGTATGTATGTATTTAATATATGTCTGTCCCAATACATTAATTTAACAGTGGTGTATACTGCATCATTCAGTGGCCTGAAAACATATTTAAAGTATGATTTGATCATACTATAATTTTCCCAATCCCATCAGACAAGGGATCCTGACAAAAAATCCTGACTAAATCCCAAAGGCTCAACATTCGCTATTTGGTCATAAGCAATAACCATCTATTTTGCACATATCCTGCAATAAAAGAAAAAGAGTTTAAAAATTAAAAATGTTTGAGTTAAATATTATTTTTTAAAAGCAAACTCACTCGGGGGACAGATCCAGAAAATATTGCAGAGGGGAGGGCAAAGGGAAAGGGCACATGGACCGACAAACCTAAATTCTCTGCCGTTGCTAGACGGACATTTTGACAGTTATGATCACTCTCTCAGTCAGAGATAACTGTATAGCTAGCTCGAGTACTCTGCCATTCGAGAGCTAGACAGACATTTGTATGGTTATGATCACTCTCTCAGCTAGAGATAACTGTATAGTGAAAACACGGAATTGCTGCCTTCAACCAGGTAGGCAAAGATTCCCACTCTTACAGTTATACAACAAGATCCCTATCTATACATGTTTGACGTTGCATACCATTACATTAATCATTTTGTAGTTCGCCAATAACAAATATTTGACATATGAATCACTAATACACACACTACAGGAAGAAACCCGTCAGCACCTACATTATTGAAAGGTGGTAATGTCAGGTTTCTTCTTGTAGTGTGTGTATTGTTGGTTAATATGTGAAATATTAGTAATTGGCAAACTTGGAAATGATCAGTGTAATGGTATTTAATGTCAAATGTTGTATTAGAGCAGGAATCTTTCTCTATTCAGTGGTAGGCAGTCATTCTGTGTCTTCGCTATAGAGATATCTACAGCACACATCAGTCATAACTGTCCAAATGTCCGTGTATAGCTCTCGAACGGCAGAGTACTCGGGCCAGCTATACAGTTATCTCTGGCTGAGAGAGCGATCATAACCATCCAAATGTCCGTCTAGCTCTCAAATAGCAGAGTACTCGGGCTAATTAAGGCACCGTCTTGTCTAAAAGTGGTGTTGAAATGTAAAATAACATCCTGTCAGGAAGTATCTGTTCTTTGTAATTCTATACCTGATGAAAATATATTAAATAGGAGGTGGGACAACATTATATGTTGTATCCTGTATGTGGGATGGTGCATATAAAAGATGAATTGCTACAAAATAAAAAATGTAACGGGTTTTCTCGAGGTCTATATGTCAAAATTACTAAAAGTTTGACATCCAATAGCCGATGATTAATAAATCAATGTTCTCTATAGATATAGTGGCATTGTTAAAAACCCCCACCCCAAAACAAACTTCTTCTTTTTTTGCACATGGATTGAATTAAAAAAAAAATTTAAATTAACATTTATCTTTCAGTATTTGTCAAAGCGGCTTGGCGTGGACCCGGTGGTGTTTGGATATCTACAGACGACGTTCGCCGTTGTTCAGCTGGCTGGCGGACCTCTGTATGGGCGATTCGGAGATCTTTTCGGAGGTCGGGCTGCCATGACCTTGGCCTTTTCGGCCTCGGCCTTGACCTACTTCCTTCTTGGATTATCCTACAACATTCCACTACTGTTTGTATCCAGGCTACCATCAATGTTCATGCATGCAATGCAGGGTAAGTTTTTATTGTCTTTGCTTTTTTTTCATGCATTCAATGCAAGGTATGGGCTTTTTTATGCATGCAATGCAGAATTATATCTTTTTCCATGCATGTACTTTGCAGGGTATAGTTTTTTTATGCGTGCAATGCAGGCAGGGTTTCTGCCAGAGGGTAAAATGGGTATGGAGCCATACCCACATTTGTTTTTTCATTCATGCATTACTGGGTATACTATTTCTTTCTTCATACATGAATTCTTGTTTGTAAATCTGTCTCTCATCCTGCATGTAAAAGATCCCTTGAGCACTATTAATGGAAAAATGTAGCCGGTTTCCTCTCTAAGACTATATACCGGCCTTGGTGGTGTCGTGGTTAGGCCATCGGTCTACAGGCTGGTAGGTACTGGGTTCGGATCCCAGTCGAGGCATGGGATTTTTAATCCAGATACCGACTCCAAACCCTGAGTGAGTATTCTGCAAGGCTCAATGGGTAGGTGTAAACCACTTGCACTGACCAGTCATCCATAACTGGTTCAACAAAGGCCATGGTTTGTGCTATCCTGCCTGTGGGAAGTGCAAATAAAAGATCTCTTGCTGCTAATCGGAAAGAGTAGCCCATGTAGTGGCGACAGCGGGTTTCCTCTCAAAATCTGTGTGGTCCTTAACCATACGTCTGACACTATATAACCGTAAATAAAATGTGTTGAGTGCGTCATTAAATAAAACATTTCTTTCTTTCTTTCTTTCTTTAAGACTATATGTCAAAATTACCAAATGTTTGACATCAAATAGCTGATGATTAATAAATCAATGTGCTCTAGTGCTGTCGTTAAACAAAACAAACAAACTAACGTCTCTTATCCTGATATGTTTCATTATTTTCTTCTATAAATAATTGACTGTAGTTTGTATTTTCAGGAGGGCAAATGATTGTCACAGACTTAGGCGAGGTCCACAAGAGGGCGGATGCATTGGGGAAGCTGGGAATGTCTTATGGCGTTGGCATGGTGATCGGGCCTCTCGTAGGGGGACTTATCACCAAACATGTCAGGTGTGGGTTTTTTAATAATAATTACATTGCGGAGAGGTCAACGATTTAAATGTCTCTAATTTTGGCACAAAAGAAAGAAGTATAGCCCACATGTAGATGGATTTAAGATCAAGCTCAGTCGGTAGAGTGCTGGCTGAGAACCTTTGGTCATAGGATCGAACCTTCTTGATGGACCCATTCTCTGATCGTTTTTTGTTTTCCCTCCCAACTAGTAACCCAGGGCTGGTATATCAAAGGCCGTGGTATGTGCTGTCTTGTCTGTGGGAAAATACATATATAAGATCCTTGCAGCTAATTGAAAAGAGTAGCCCATGAAGTGGCGACAGCGGGTTTCCTCTCTCAATATCCAATGCCATATAATCATAAATAAAATGTGTTGAGTGCATCGTTAAGTAAAACATTTCCTTCCTTCCTATATCAATCTGTCCCACATATAGTTTTTCAGACATTTGGGTTTTTTAGATATTGAGTTAAATGTTTATGTAGAATTGCAGACAAGGCTCGACTTGCATGGGGATTTCTGTTTTTGCCAGATTTATGGCCCTTGAATGCAGGAGATATGAAAATGTATTGGGCCCAATAGGGGACGTGTACACGTATTGCTTTAGCAGTACTCTCAGAATGCTTGTTAAATCTCTGTTTGTAAATGATCATTATCCTTATTATTGTGGGTTTTTTGTTTTTGTTTTATCAGTGAAGAGTTTGCTGCCTTTCTGGCAAGTGCTGGGTCACTGCTGAGTATCGTCCTCGTTTTAGCTTTTGTACCGAAACACACCAAGAAACCAGAGGCGAAGGTCGCAGAGGAAGGTGCCTATTTATTAAAGTTCATGGTATCTGCTGGCCTGTATAAAAAAGTTTCTAAAAAATATTCCTTGCTGATGATAAAAACTGTCAACATAACCATATATATATGTTGGAAACTAAGTAGACATATTGGTTTTAAAATTTTGCTGGGTTGTTAAGCAAATAATCCTTTCCTTGATTAACATTGGGTATTTGCTGTCCTGTCTGTGGGAAAGAACATGAAAGATCCATTAGTAATGGGAAAATGTGGTGGTGAAGACTGAGAATTTCCAAAATATACTCTAATGGTGTCATTAAACAAAACAAAGTGTAACTTTAGTAACTGTGGCTAATTACTGTGTAATCTTTAAGTATTTAAACTGCGGGGAACAGTGCAGTTTGGCAAAATCTGAAACGGAAGATGGTTAAACCATTTATCGCATTGACTGTGTGTTGATACACGGGTGAGATGTAGCCCACCCAGTGGTACAGCACTCGCTTGATGCACGGTCGGTTTGGGATCGATCCCCGTTAGTGGACCCATTGGGCTATTTCTCGCTCCAGCCAGTGCACCACGACTGATACATCAAAGGCCATGGTATGTGCTATCCTGTCTATGGGATGGTGCATATAAAAGATCCCTTGCTGCTAATCGAAAAGAGTGTATTGTGTATAACATTCTAAAAGTTTATTAAAAAAACATGGATGATTTATCACGACGTGTATTTATACATGTCACCATTTAGGATCATTTTCAGCCTGTACACTACAAGTTCTAATAGACCAAATCAATTCCTATTGCCGATAATGTTAATGTTTACTAATAAAACTGATATAAGCAGTGTATCAACACACCCAGGAAGTACAGCAATAAAACGTGTTACACCTCACATCTAATCTACCTGCAAGAAACTGGGGGGTCACATACCATTTTTGCTGAAAACTGCAGTTCCATTTTTGGGGACATCCCGCTTTAGTTTCAACCTCTGGTATATACTGCACAACAACTGTATAACAAATACCGTAATTTCCTGCGTATTGCCCGCAGGCTATGTGATTTAAAACATCAACAAATGCCTCCTGCGGACTATCTGGCGGTGCGGACTATGTGATCATTATTCGTTTTATTTTGTTAATAAACATGCGGGCTGATAAAACAAAATCATAAAAGTAAATAATAATACCGGTATGCAAAAATTTATTTTAAACACAATTAACGGTGTTAAACATAAAACACAGTGACAGTTCAGTCCTATCCATCGAATTCGGAGTCTTCTGATTCACTATCGAAAAGCTGCAACCGAGTTTCTTCTAAGCGACCTGCTATGGTGGACAGGGGAATATTGTCATCACTGCTGTCACTATCACAAGGTTCTGATGCTTCTAATATTCCAGCTTTATGGAATGCTTTAATAATTATCTTTCTATCAACAGACTCCCATGCCTTCAGCACCCAATTCACAACTTCGACATAAGAAGTTCTGCGCATGCATCCTGTTTTTGTGTACGTGTGCAATCCTTCAGACATCCAAGCTTCCCATTGCTCTCGTACTTTAACCTTGAATACATGGTTCACCGTCAAATCTAGTTGGTGTAATTTTTTTTGCTAATCCACCTGGAATTATCGCTACATGAGTATTCAGCGTTTTCAGTTCACTTTTGACACTTTCAAGTTTATGAGCTGACATGCTGTCCATAACTAGAAGGCACTTTGCCTGACTAAAAAATTACCCTGCCCGCTTTTTCCAAACACCTTGTGTCCAAACAGACATTTCTTCTTCATTCATCCAACCCTTTTTGTTGCAACGTACAACAACACCAGGGGGAAAAGTTACTTTTGGAACTGTAATCCGCTTAAATAGCACCATTGGGCATAGTTTTTCACCATTGACCATACAAGCGAGTACAATGGGTTTTTTCATTGCCAGTCATTACAATAGTCACGGTTTTGGAACCAACACAATCAACTGTTCTGTTAGGGGGGGGCGTCAAAACACATGGGCACTTCATCCATATTACCAATTAAATTTGCTTTCAAATTGTTCATTTTTTTCGATCGTGCAACAAAATCATGGAAATCGCTAACTTTTTTCTCCCATTCGGCAGGGAGAGATTGGCCTACAGTCCTATGACTTCTGACTGATAAATCGTTCCTTTTCATGAATCGGTAACACCAGGTTGGCCCACCTTTAAAAGTACTCAGTTTCATTTCTTTAGCCATGGTTTGCGCTTTTAACCTAATCAACACTGTCGACACTGACCTTCCGTTTTCACGTTGAGCTTTAATCCAATTAACTAAATCAACTTCAAGTGTCGAAAAATGTGCAATGCCATGCCGTCTGGCTCTTTTTGTTCTAGGTACTACTGATAATTGTTCTTTCATTTTTCTCCACTGACGAACAGACTTTTCATGAAGATCAAACACACGGCCTGCTTCTCTATTACCATGTTCGTCCGCATATAACACAACTTTAAGTTTAAACTCTGCCGTGTAACTTTTCCTTTTATGTTTTTTGCTACTTGGCGAATCCATGATTCAATAATGACTGACAAACTGTGATCTAAACATACAGAATGAAGCTTTTATGAGAACTACTCAGTCGTAGTAAAAGTAGCTAGGAGGAAATTACAATGAAAACAACTCGGTGATAGTGACAGAAGCAAGGAGGAAATTACTATAAAAACAACTCAGTCTTAGTGACAAAAGCAATATCAGCTTACCGGTACAAGCGAACAGGCAGACCACGTGATCACTTCAACAATTACATGCAGATAGTCCGCAGATTATCTGCCGGAGCGGGCTATCTGAGCATTTTATTATCCTGAAACGTAAATATAGATCGCTGCGGACTATCTACTGTAGTGGGCAATACGCAGGAAATTACGGTAAAAGTGTATTTATTTATTGCCAATGGATAATACATGTAGTATTTGCACAAATATCAATATCACATATTACTACCAATCACACCCACAGCTGTTTTTACTCCATAAATATTTCACAATGCTCCTCCAACTTTGACACGGAACTCTCTTCTTTGGTACCATGCAACCTACAAAGATGGAAAAAAACACAATTATGTTACTATTCAAGGGAGTTAACTCCTGGTTCATTCAAAAAGCTAGTTTAGTAAGTGTTATAAAATTGAAGTAGCCGTTATTGAAAATGAAAACATTATCAGGGCTGGGAATTCTCCTCGGATCAGCTCTTTTTCTCTCATGAAACATTGCGTTTCCTTACATTTTAATCGTTCTTTCCTCCAAAATGTGTCAGATGGCACAGATTTTAACCTAGGATTTCAAGAATTTCTGGGACCCCTCTAGATTTCCTCTTTTTTACAGTTCACCAATTCCACCCCTTGATTATATAATGTCTTCTTCTGATATTTGACTACAACTAAATAAAAAAAAGGGTTGGCTTTTAACTTACTTGACTAAAAAATTATAGTTGACCTTTTATTTTGTGATTGAAATTGTTGCAGTGTAAAGAATTGTTACATGGATATTAACATTGGTGATTTGTGTTTTTTGTCCTAGCCTCCAGTTCGAGTGTGTTCAACTTTAAGAAGATCATCAATCTGGTTTTAGCACCCGGAGTTCTCTTTCTACTGCTTATAAAGATTGGATCAGGTTTGTGCATTGGCATTGGTTACGCTGGCCATATTGTGTGTTGTCATTGGTTACTCTAGCCATATTGTGTGTTGTTTACGCTGGCCATATTGTCATTGGTTACTCTAGCCATATTGTGTGTTGTCATTGGTTACTTTAGCCATATTGTGTGTTGTCATTGGTTACTCTAGCCATATTGTGTGTTGTCTATGCTGGCCATATTGTCATTGGTTACTCTAGCCATATTGTGTGTTGTCTATGCTGGCCATATTGTCATTGGTTACTCTAGCCATATTGTGTGTTGTCTATGCTGGCCATATTGTGTGTTGTCTACGCTGGCCATATTGTGTGTTGTCATTGGTTACTCTAGCCATATTGTGTGTTGTCTACGCTGGCCATATTGTGTGTTGTCTACGCTGGCCATATTGTGTGTTGTCATTGGTTACTCTAGCCATATTGTGTGTTGTCTACGCTGGCCATATTGTGTGTTGTCATTGGTTACTCTAGCCATATTGTGTGTTTTCTACGCTGGCCATATTGTGTGTTGTCATTGGTTACTCTAGCCATATTGTGTGTTGTCTACGCTGGCCATATTGTGTGTTGTCATTGGTTACTCTAGCCATATTGTGTGTTGTCTACGCTGGCCATATTGTGTGTTGTCATTGGTTACTCTAGCCATATTGTGTGTTGTCTACACTGGCCATATTTTGTGTTGTCATTGGTTACTCTAGCCATATTGTGTGTTGTCATTGGTTACTCTAGCCATATTGTGTGTTGTCATTGGTTACTCTAGTCATATTGTGTGTTGTTATTGGTTAAACTGGCCATATTATGCATTGTTGGTTACGCTGGCCATATTGTGCATTGGTTACGCTGGCCATATTGTTATTGGTTACTCTAGCCATATTGTGTGTTGTCATTGGTTACTCTAGCCATATTGTGTGTTGTCATTGGTTACTCTAGCCATATTGTGTGTTGTCTACGCTGGCCATATTGTCATTGGTTACTCTAGCCATATTGTGTGTTGTCTACGCTGACCATATTGTCATTGGTTACTCTAGCCATATTGTGTGTTGTCTACGCTGGCCATATTGTGTGTTGTCTACGCTGGCCATATTGTGTGTTGTCATTGGTTACTCTAGCCATATTGTGTGTTGTCTACGCTGGCCATATTGTGTGTTGTCATTGGTTACTCTAGCCATATTGTGTGTTGTTTACGCTGGTCATATTGTCATTGGTTACTCTAGCCATATTGTGTGTTGTCTATGCTGGCCATATTGTGTGTTGTCTACGCTGGCCATATTGTGTGTTGTCATTGGTTACTCTAGCCATATTGTGTGTTGTCTACGCTGGCCATACTGTGTGTTGTCATTGGTTACTCTAGCCATATTGTGTGTTGTCTACACTGGCCATATTGTGTGTTGTCATTGGTTACTCTAGCCATATTGTGTGTTGTTATTGGTTACTCTAGCCATATTGTGTTGTCATTGGTTACTCTAGCCATATTGTGTGTTGTCTGCGCTGGCCATATTGTGTGTTGACATTGGTTACTCTAGCCATATTGTGTGTTGTCATTGGTTACTCTAGCCATATTGTGTGTTGTCATTGGTTACTCTAGCCATATTGTGTGTTGTCTACACTGGCCATATTTTGTGTTGTCATTGGTTACTCTAGCCATATTGTGTGTTGTCATTGGTTACTCTAGCCATATTGTGTGTTGTCATTGGTTACTCTAGTCATATTGTGTGTTGTTATTGGTTAAACTGGCCATATTATGCATTGTTGGTTACGCTGGCCATATTGTGCATTGGTTAGGCTGGCCATATTGTTATTGGTTACTCTAGCCATATTGTGTGTTGTCATTGGTTACTTTAGCCATATTGTGTGTTGTCATTGGTTACTCTAGCCATATTGTGTGTTGTCTACGCTGGCCATATTGTCATTGGTTACTCTAGCCATATTGTGTGTTGTCTACGCTGACCATATTGTCATTGGTTACTCTAGCCATATTGTGTGTTGTCTACGCTGGCCATATTGTGTGTTGTCTACGCTGGCCATATTGTGTGTTGTCATTGGTTACTCTAGCCATATTGTGTGTTGTCTACGCTGGCCATATTGTGTGTTGTCATTGGTTACTCTAGCCATATTGTGTGTTGTTTACGCTGGCCATATTGTCATTGGTTACTCTAGCCATATTGTGTGTTGTCTATGCTGGCCATATTGTGTGTTGTCTACGCTGGCCATATTGTGTGTTGTCATTGGTTACTCTAGCCATATTGTGTGTTGTCTACGCTGGCCATACTGTGTGTTGTCATTGGTTACTCTAGCCATATTGTGTGTTGTCTACGCTGGCCATATTGTGTGTTGTCATTGGTTACTCTAGCCATATTGTGTGTTGTTATTGGTTACTCTAGCCATATTGTGTTGTCATTGGTTACTCTAGCCATATTGTGTGTTGTCTGCGCTGGCTATATTGTGCGTTGTCATTGGTTACTCTAGCCATATTGTGTGTTGTCATTGGTTACTCTAGCCATATTGTGTGTTGTCTACACTGGCCATATTGTGTGTTGTCATTGGTTACTCTAGCCATATTGTGTGTTGTCATTTGTTACTCTAGCCATATTGTGTGTTGTCATTGGTTACTCTAGCCATATTGTGTGTTGTTATTGGTTAAACTGGCCATATTATGCATTGTTGTTGGTTACGCTGGCCATATTGTGCATTGGTTACGCTGGCCATATTGTTATTGGTTATGCTGGCCATATTGTGCATTGTCATTGGTTACGCTGGCCATATTGTGCATTGTCATGTGTTAAACTTACCATATTTTGTGTTGTCATTGGTTATATTGTGCATTGTCATGTGTTAAACTTACCATATTTTGTGTTGTCATTGGTTACGCTAGCCATATTGTTAATTGTCATTGGTGACGCAGGCTATATTGTGCATTGTTATTGGTTACACTGGCCATATTGTGCATTGTCATTGGTTATACTGGCCATATTGTGCATTGTCATTGGTTACACTGGCCATATTGTGCATTGTCATTGGTTATGCTGGCCATATTGTGCATTGTCATTGGTTACACTGGCCATATTGTGCACTGTCATTGGTTACACTGGCGATATTGTCATTGGTTACACTGGCCATACATGTATTATGTATTGTCATTGGTTATGCTGGCCATATTGTGCATTGTCATTGGTTATGCTGGCCATATTGTGCATTGTCATTGGTTACACTGGCCATATTGTGCACTGTCATTGGTTATACTGGCGATATTGTCATTGGTTACACTGGCCATATTGTCATTGGTTACACTGGCCATACATGTATTATGTATTGTCATTGGTTATGCTGGCCATATTGTGCATTGTCATTGGTTACGCTGGCCATATTGTCATTGTCATTGGTTACGCTGGCCATACATGTATTATGCATTGTCATTGGTTATACTGGCGATATTGTGCATTGTCATTGGTTACGCTGGCCATATTGTCATTGTCATTGGTTACGCTGGCCATACATGTATTATACATTGTCATTGGTTATACTGGCCATATTGTGCATTGTCATTGGTTACACTGGCCATATTGTGCATTGTCATTGGTTTCGCTGGCCATATTGTGTATTGTCATTGGTTATACTAGCCATATTGTGCATTGTCATTGGTTATGCTGGTCATATTGTCATTGGTTAAACTGGCCATATTGTGCATTGTCATTGGTTACACTGGCCATATTGTGCACTGTCATTGGTTACGCTGGCCATATTGTGCATTGTCATTGGTTACACTGGCCATATTGTGCACTGTCATTGGTTATACTGGCCATATTGTCATTGGTTACACTGGCCATATTGTCATTGGTTACACTGGCCATATTGTCATTGGTTACACTGGCCATACATGTATTATGTATTGTCATTGGTTATGCTGGCCATATTGTGCTTTATCATTGGTTATGCTGGCCATATTGTCATTGTCAATGGTTACGCTGGCCATACATGTATTATGCATTGTCATTGGTTATACTGGCCATATTGTGCATTGTCATTGGTTACGCTGGCCATGTTGTGCATTGTCATTGGTTTCACTGGCCATATTGTGCATTGTCATTGGTTATACTAGCCATATTGTGCATTGTCATTGGTTACGCTGGCCATATTGTGCATTGTCATTGGTTATGCTGGTCATATTGTCATTGGTTAAACTGGCCATATTGTGCATTGTCATTAGTTAAATTAATCCATGCATCCACCTATTAATTAATTCATTCATTCATTCATTCATTCATTTATTTATCAATTCCTTTATTCAATCCTGACATAATTTGTCTTCTTCTTTTTTCCTTCTGTTTTTTTTCACCAGGAATCCCAATAGGAATCTTTCAGAGCATGTTCCAGGTTGTAGCCATCGACACGTTTCACCTGGCCGCGGACCAGAACGGCTTTGTCATGTCCTACATCGGTATCACTACAATGGTAAGTCTTGTCAGTGTCTTGTGTTATGCTCAGAATTCATTTTGTGGAGAGAACCGGCCTCAGTGGTGTTGTGGTTAAGCCATCGGACATACGGCTGGTAGGTACTGGGTTCGCAGCCTGGTACCGGCTCCCACCCAGAACGAGTTTTAATGACTCAATGGGTAGGTGTAAGACCACTACACCCTCTTCATTCTAACTAACCCACTAATCACTAACAACTAACTCGTGTCCTGGACAGACAGTCTAGATAGCCGAGGTGTGTGCCCAGGACAGTGTGTTTGAACTGCATACATTAAGACAACCAGAAATATATATCAAATATACAGACACCGATATTGTAAAAAAATTTTTTTTAATGTGGAACATTAGTCATTAAAAAAGGCTGTACTAGTCGGTAACATGTTAACAGTGACGGTTAACTTACGGTGACATGTTAACAATGATGGTTAACTTACGGTGACATGTTAACAATGACTGTTAACTTACGGTGACATGTTAACAGTTACGGTTAACTTACAGTGACATGTTAACAATGACTGTTAACTTATGGTGACATGTTAACAAGGACTGTTAACTTACGGTGACATGATAACAATGATGGTTAACTTACGGTGACATGTTAACAATGACAGTTAACTTACAGTAACATGTTAACAATGACTGTTAACTTCCGATAACATGTTAACAATGACTTGTTAACTTATGAGTGGTTTCTTTAATCAACTATTGATGTTTTAGATTGTCCAGGGGATTGGAATCGGCATCCTGACGAAGAGGTTCAGCGAAAACTCCATTCTCAAGTGGTCAGCCTTCATTTTGGTCTGGTCATATCTCCTGATGGTGAGTTTGAATAGTCGCATGGTGGTCTGGTTGTATCTCCTGATGGTGAGTTTGAATAGTCGCATGGTCGGGCTTCATTTTGGTCTGGTCGTATCTCCTGATGGTGAGTTTGAATAGTCGCATGGTCGGGCTTCATTTTGGTCTGGTCGTATCTCCTGATGGTGAGTTTGAATAGTCGCATGGTCGGGCTTCATTTTGGTCTGGTCGTATCTCCTGATGGTGAGTTTGAATAGTCGCATGGTCGGGCTTCATTTTGGTCTGGTTGTATCTCCTGATGGTGAGTTTGAATATTCGCATGGTCGGGCTTCATTTTGGTCTGGTCGTATCTCCTGATGGTGAATTTGAATATTCGCGTGGTCGGCCTTCGTTTTGGTCTGGTCGTATCTCCTGATGGTGAGTTTGAATAGTCGCGTGGTCGGGCTTCGTTTTGGTCTGGTCGTATCTCCTGATGGTGAGTTTGAATATTCGCGTGGTCGGCCTTCGTTTTGGTCTGGTCGTATCTCCTGATGGTGAGTTTGAATAGTCGCGTGGTCGGCCTTCGTTTTGGTCTGGTCGTATCTCCTGATGGTGAGTTTGAATAGTCGCGTGGTCGGCCTTCGTTTTGGTCTGGTCGTATCTCCTGATGGTGAGTTTGAATAGTCGCGTGGTCGGCCTTCATTTTGGTCTGGTCGTATCTCCTGATGGTGAGTTTGAATAGTCGCGTGGTCGGCCTTCATTTTGGTCTGGTCGTATCTCCTGATGGTGAGTTTGAATAGTCGCGTGGTCGGCCTTCATTTTGGTCTGGTCGTATCTCCTGATGGTGAGTTTGAATAGTCGCGTGGTCGGCCTTCATTTTGGTCTGGTCGTATCTCCTGATGGTGAGTTTGAATAGTCGCGTGGTCGGCCATCATTTTGGTCTGGTCGTATCTCCTGATGGTGAGTTTGAATAGTCGCGTGGTCGGCCTTCATTTTGGTCTGGTCGTATCTCCTGATGGTGAGTTTGAATAGTCGCGTGGTCGGCCTTCATTTTGGTCTGGTCGTATCTCCTGATGGTGAGTTTGAATAGTCGCGTGGTCGGCCTTCATTTTGGTCTGGTCGTATCTCCTGATGGTGAGTTTGAATAGTCGCGTGGTCGGCCTTCATTTTGGTCTGGTCGTATCTCCTGATGGTGAGTTTGAATAGTCGCGTGGTCGGCCTTCATTTTGGTCTAGTCGTATCTCCTGATGGTGAGTTTGAATAGTCGCGTGGTCGGCCTTCATTTTGGTCTGGTCGTATCTCCTGATGGTGAGTTTGAATAGTCGCGTGGTCGGCCTTCATTTTGGTCTGGTCGTATCTCCTGATGGTGAGTTTGAATAGTCGCGTGGTCGGCCTTCATTTTGGTCTGGTCGTATCTCCTGATGGTGAGTTTGAATAGTCGCGTGGTCGGGCTTCATTTTGGTCTGGTCGTATCTCCTGATGGCGAGTTCGAATAGTCGTCATTTGTCAAATACTATTTCTCGCTCCAGCCAGTGCACCATGACTGGTACATCAAAGCAGGGCTAGCTCTGAGTGAGCAAAATATTTCGCCAAATTGTCTATTAAATTTCAAAATTTGCAGAATTCAACAGTTATTTTCTAAAAAATGTCAATTATTATATGAAATTATTTCGCCAAATTAAAATAAAATTTGCCAGCTGCTTTCAAAATTCGCAATTGGCGAATTTGGCGAGTTCCAGAGCTAGCCCTGTCAAAGGCTGTGGTATGTGCTATCTTGCTATGGGATGGTGCATATAAAAGATCCCTTGCTGTTAATCGAAAAGAATAGCCCATGAAGTGGCGACAGCGGGTTTCCTCTCTCTATATCTGTGTGGTCCTTAACCATATGTCCGACGCCATATAACCATAAATAAAATGTGTTGAGTGTGTCATTAAATAAGACATTGCCTTCCTTGTCAAATGATAATTAAAGCCGACTTGGGTGAATATATAACTCTTTCATTATTATATTGCAGGCGGCGTTATATATACCTCAGTTTAAAAAGCGTTTGTTTGGAGCACTAGGGTTGTAGGTTCGAATCTCCTTAATGGACCCATTTATTTTTCTGTCCCAACCAGTGCTGGTATTTCAAAGGCTGTGGTATGTGCTGTCCAGCTTGTGGGAAAGTACATATAAAAGATCCCTTGCTGCTAATGGAGAAACTTAGCAGGTTTAATTCCCCTACTGAATAGTGCGCCACAACTGTTGTAACAAAGGCTGTGGTATGTGCTATCCTGTCTATGTGATGGTGCATATAAAAGATCCCTTGCTGCTAATCGAAAAGAGTAGCCCATGAAGTGGCCACAGCGGGTTTCTTCATTCAATATCTGGGTGGTCCTTAACCATATGTCTGATGCTATATAATCATAAATAAAATGTGTTGAGTGCGTTGTTAAATAAAACATTTCTTTCTTCTTTTTTTCTCCTCAGTGGACCCATTTATTTTTCTGTCCCAACCAGTGCTGGTATATCAAAGGCTGTGGTATGTGCTGTCCAGCCTGTGGGAAAGTGCATATAAAACAACCCTTGCACTAACGGAGAAATTTGGCAGGTTTAATTATGTATATGATTGAATTTCCAAACGTTTGAGATTCAGTAAATGATTACTAATTAATATACATTGTACATGCATATAAATCAACGCATTGTAGTAGTGTCGTTTTTAACTTTTATCTTTTTAACTTTCACTTACGTCAATTTTGAATCGCTGATACAGGCCATGAATTTGGCAAATACATATACATGTGCATGAAGAGTTTAGGGGCAAAACGCGATATATCCATTTTTAATTTTCAGTAAAAGTGATTTTTTTTAATTGGCGTATATCGCGTTTCGATAAAAAAAAACCCCGCGATTTAACCAATACAATTTCATAAGGATCAATCACGTTTTGCAGCAAATCAGCGGGCCTACGATTAGTCCTTACTGACATACAATAATGGCTTTAACTAAAAACTTGAAAGAAAATGGTTTATATCGCGTTTTGTGCCTCAACTCTTCACATGTAAGAGAGTAAGGCCATTTGGCCTCGACTGATTGAGATTTTTAAGTGTGTTACAGCCAGGAGAAAGTATCTTAATACAAAACAACGGCACCCATTCAAAATAAAGAACTGCGAGCATTTTCATGTTTTTGTAATAAAACAACTTTCAGGAGTCGCATTCAAGTCTGATGATTAATTACTAACGTGCAAGATAAAGGCGGAGCCAATTTGGCCGTAATATTCAGTTTAATTTTTAGGGCATTGGAGCATATGACTAAGGCATTGCGGATATTAGCCATATGGCCACTGTTAAATTCGAGCCCTGCCAATACCTTGAGCTTGTTTGCTTTGTCTTGGCAGCATACGGATAGCAGAGGTTACTTACTTAATCCCCTTCGTGCTAAGAAGCACATACGGCTGTAACCAGAGATCGCCACTGCTGCCTGTCTTTTGCCAGCTTCTCCAGCAGCCCCCAACTCAGACTGCGCTCTCGGATTTCCTTCTCTACTGTCCTCCTCCATGTTTCTTTCGGTCTTCCCCATTTCCTTTTTCCAGGAGGGGTCCATCGGAGTGCCACTCTTGGTAGGGCTGTTTGAGGCATTCTGATGACATGGCCAATCCATCGCCATCTTCGTCGCTTGATCTCCAATACCAATCACGATAGCAAAGTTTGACTGTATAATTTATATATGGATTTGTGTCTTGTTTAAAAAACATTCTGTAGTAAAGTTTTCTCTTCGTATTTCCAGGCGTTTTGTACTAACATCTGGCAGTTGTGTGCTGTGTTTTTGCCTCTTGTCATTGGCCTGACCACCAAGAATGTTGTCCTTAGTGCAGCGGTGACGAAAACTGTCTCAGATGCAGACACAGGTAAGATCTTTGATATTAAAACTGGCCTTGGTGGTCTTATGGTTAAGCCATCGGACATAAGGCTGGTAGGTACTAAGTTCGCAGCCCGGTACCGGCTCCCACCCAGAGCGAGTTTTAATGACTCAGTGGGTAGGTGTAAGACCACTACACCCTCTTGTCTCTCTCAATAACCACTAACAACTAACCCACTATCCTGGATAGACAGCCCAGATAACTGAGGTGTGTGCCCAAGACAGCATGCTTCAACCTTGATTGGATATAAGCACGAAAATAAGATGAAATGAAATGTTATTAAATTGGAGGGACCCATGTAGGTTTTTGCAACCAGTTTCCTCCATTCGAGCAATTGATTTTGATTCCAACCAGTTATAGCCATAGTTATGAATTTATAGAACCTTGGTAGGGGTTTTTAAGCCCGGTTTTAAAGTACCAACTTTCCTATATACTGACTAGTTTAAACAGAGCAAGACAAAAACCTGACACCATAATGTGAAACACTGATTCAGCAAGAGGCGGGACATAGCCCAGTGTTAAAGCACTTGCTTGATGCGCTGTTGGTTTAGGATCGATCCCCATCGGTGGCCCAATTGGGCTATTTCTCATTCCAGCCAGTGCTCCACAACTGGTGTCACAAAGGCAGTGGTATGTACTATCCTGTCTGTGGGATGTTGCATATAAAATATCCCTTGCCGCCTAATCGAACAGAGTAGCCCATGAAGTGGCAAAAGCGGGTTTCCTCTCAATATATCTGTGTGGTCCTTAACCATATGTCTGATGCCATATAACCGTAAATAAAATGTGTTGAGTGCATCGTTAAATAAAACATTTGCTTCCGATTCAGCCAGGTTTGAATACGGGCGTTGGGATTCTTTTTATAGCTTTTATAATAGGCACCAGGGATCGAACTTATGAATTTGTCGGCTATGGCAATATTTGTAAAAACATTGCCATGGGTGAAACTGCCCACCGACGGCTATTTTATGCCTGCCTGCTGATAATGTTTTTTTAAAGTTACTTTTGCAGCAAATCAACATGACTGAAAGGTTATTTTTCTGTACATGTATGTAGACATATTTCAAAAGCACAAATGTTAAATGCTAGCAGATAATGTACACCCAATATATATACAGTTTATCCTTATTGAGGAGCTTTACTGATGACATCAAATTTTAAACAGTGGCAGAGAAGTATTGTTGGTGAAGCTCCCGACCTATGTACTGACGTTAACCCTTTCCCACTATGGAATGGAAAATCCCATTAAAAACAATAATCACTATTCAGACTACAAGACGGGGAAAAAACGTGGTGTGTTTTCAGTTTGTATTTACAACCAAATTTGTCACAGGTTGACATGCGCAATAGAGGCAGTGCTAACAACAACATCCTGTAGAAGTTTTACATGCTTTGCCGTGAGAATGTGCTCATTTATTTCGAAACTTTTCAGCCTATTTGGTATAATTGTTCTGTTAACTACAATGGTGACATCCATTTTCGATAATACGACCTTCACGGAAAATGACTGTGATAGTGATGTTTTCTCGGAATGTAAGAGTGATAATTCCAATGGAATTCCACTAGCTGAAATACTATCTGGAATTCAAGATGACATACCACTTTCGAGATCTGCACGTGGTCGGAGAGATTTTCTAAATGGGTTTATACATTTACACATTTTCATAGAAATTTGGTATGTTTTTATAACCAGTGATTTTTTTTTTTAATATACCTCTATATATGTACATGTATAATAATGAACTCCTTCTCATAGAAAATTGATTTATCTTTACAAATATGCTTGAACCAGTCTTCTACTATGAATAATAAATCAGTTATCATCAAATAACCATCTGTAAATTTATCCTTTGTTTAACTGTCAAATATATATCAGTTCCTGGGGCACTTTGAAGACAATGGGTTAACGAGTCTGAAAAGGTTAAGTTCGAGTCCTGATTCACTAATGTTTTAGGGAGGTTTCAGTTTAGAGAGATCCTCTTCTGTACTTGTATTTAAAAAAAATGGACTATAACACACACACGAACACACACACACACACACCAGCTTTTATAGGAAAGATAGACCTTTAAAAAAATTATCAAAGGCTGTGGTATGTGCTGGCCTGTTTGTCGGAATGAGCATATAAATGATCTCTTGTTTTTGATTGTTTTTTTTCTTCGCAGGTGCGATGCTAGGCCTGAACATGGCTGTACATTCCCTAGTGAGAACCGTGTCGCCTACGATCGGTGGTTACATGTTGGAACATCTAGGATTCCCCTCGTTCGGCTACCTGGGATTCGTTCTGTGTAGTATCGTAACCGTGGTTCTCTTCATCAAGTTCAGACAACCATCATAGCCTGTGGGTGTGTCTCAAAGGTGCTAGGTGGGACCTGGCCTGGTGCTTATAAAACATTTAGAGTCTAGACTTGAGAGTCAGATAGAGTCTCTGAAACAGTAATGTCATGACAATGCCATACAAATTGTATGTGTGTGATGTCATTAGAGATTGAGTCAGGGCCTGTGCTTATAAAACGTAAAGTCTAGACTTTATTAAAACATTTAGAGTCTAGACTTGAGAGTCTGATAGAGTCTCTGAAACAGTAATGTCATGACAATGCCATACAAATTGTATGTGTGTGATATCATTAGAGATTGAGTCAGGGCCTGTGCTTATAAAATTTAAAGTCTAGACTTTAACTTATGCCATTTGAATGGCGTTGCCATGACGTTAAAGTCTGGACTTTATTAAAGTCTAGACTTTAAGGTTTAGAAGCACAGGGCCTAGACTCTAAAAGTTTTATAAGCACGGGTCCTGGCCCTATGGTTATAGTTGTAGACTCAAGACTCTAATAGAGTCAGGGTGAGACTTTGAGGCCATGGCAAACACTCCACAAACTGTATGTACATGAGCTCATTAAAAATTTGAGTCCACACTCAAAAGTTTTATAATCACTGGCTTTGGTCTCACCAATTTTGAAGATTATGCATAGTTCTCAAACAACCCCTCCCCACGATGAAAAGCAAATACATGTATATCTACCTTCACCCCCACCATTCCAGTTGCTGGCATCTTCTGCTTAGACCGGCCTCGGTGGCGTTGTGGTTAGGCCATCGGTCTACAGGCTGGTAGGTACAGGGTTTGGATCTCAGTTGAGGCATGAGATTTTTAATCCAGATACCGACTCCAAACCCTGAGTGAGTGCTCCGCAAGGCTCAGTGGGTAGGTGTAAACCACTTGCACCAACCAGTGATCCATAACTGGTTCAACAAAGAGGGTTTCCTCTAAAAAACAGTGTCAGAATGACCATATGTTTGACGTCCCATAGCCGATGATAAGATAAAAAATCAATGTACTCTAGTGGTGTCGTTAAATAAAACAAACTTTACTTCTGGTTAGTGAGAGAGAGAAGAAGGTGTAATGGTCTTACACCTACCCATTAAGTTCTTAAAACTGTGGGTGGGAGCCGGTACCAGCCTTAGGTCTGATGGCTTAACCACGACATCACCAGAGCCGGTGTGCATCTACACTGTCTATGAGTTTTATTAAATTCCTGCTTTTGCATGTGTTATTAGGCAACATACAAATAAAAAAGGTGGCCGTTAAAACCAAAATAAGGTATGATGGGGGAGGGTGGATGCCCCCAAAGCTAATGTATCTTTAAATATTCATTTACATTTTGCCTTTATTATTTTCGTTGTGGAAATGTATTTATTATGAGCCCATGGGTTGAATTTACACTTTTTATTTATCGTTTAGTTACTTTAATAGTCACTTTACGAATTCCTTAAACAGCCGATTATGGTTAATAATTTATGATACACCAAAGTATTTAACTGCAAAAAGTCTGTTTTGTTTAACAACACCACTAGTGCAGATGGATTTACTAATCATTGGCTATTGTATGTCAAACATTTGGTAATGTTTACTTAATTTAGTCTTTTAGAGAAAACAAAGCTACATCTTTCCATTAGTATCTTTTAGATGTACTTTTACAGACAGGATAGCACATACCACATCCTTTGATATACCAGTTGTGGTGCACAGGCTGGAATGAGAAATAGCCCAATGGATTCTGACATAGTCTTAGAGTCTTAGAGAGGAAACCTGCTACATTTTTGTATTAGTATCAAGGAATCTTTTTTTATCATCCGTTAAAGTCTTTTGTGGGAGATATCACTGGCACTATAATTTGCAATATTCTCCTGGGAGATATCACTGGCGCTGTAATTTGCAATATTCTCCTGGGAGATATCACTGGCACTATAATTTGCAATATTCTCCTGGGAGATATCACTGGCGCTGTAATTTGCGATATCTCCTGCGATATTCTCCTGGGAGATATCACTGGCGCCGTAATTTGCGATATCTCCTGCGATATTCTCCTGGGAGATATCACTGGCGCTATAATTTGTGATATCTCCTGCGATATTCTCCTGGGAGATATCGTTCCTTTTAATCTTGATTGGTCAAATTTTAATCACAAGACATTATTTTGTTACGTCACTGTGTATGTTTCAGCGCTAAACCTGTCAACTAACCCACTGTCCTGGACAGACAGCCCAGATAGCTGAGGTGTGTGCCCAGGACAGCGTGCTTGAACCTTAATTGGATATAAGCACGAAAATAAGTTGAAATGAAAAAAATGTCATTAATGATGTCACACCACTGTCTAATAGTCTACCACTGCCAAATATAGTGACATTCAACCAACATTACTGACATTGTTTACAATTTTCAAAAATGAAACAAATGATAATGGATGATGAAAAGAATACCCCCCTCGTGTCTTGTGATATGATAATTTATCAGTACTCAAAGACTCGGATTTCATACTTTTATCAACTCGTGCTGATAAATTATATCACAAGACACTCGGGGAGTATCCTTATCTATGCACTTTCACAGAGAGGACAACTCATACAAGAGCCTTTGATATACCAGTGGTGTGTAACAACAAATATCACATAGTACGCTGTCCGACAGGTGGAGAAGAAAGTGTTTTACATGCATCTTATTTTGTTCACGGCTAAAAACTGAATACATCTGAAATGGGGACAGGATGTAGCCCAGTGGTAAAGCGCTTGCTTGATTCAGGGTAAGTTTGGGGTCGATCTCTGTCGGTTGGCCCATTAGGCTATTTCTCGTTCCAGGCCATGGTACATGTATGTGCTAGTCTGTCTGTGGGATGGTGCATATAAAAGATCCCTTTCTACTAATGGACAAATGTAGCAGGTGTCCTCTTTCAGACTATATATGTCAAAATTACCAAATGTTTGACATCCAATAGCCAATTATTAATAAATCAATTTGCTCTAGTGGTGTTGTTAAACAAAAATACTTTTAACATCTGAAATAAACATGAGATGATCACCTTTTATTAATTTGTCCATCGTTGGGTGGGGAGGCAGGGGAGGGGGCTGGGATCTAGCTCGGTCAGTAGAGCGCTCGTCTGAGGTCCTTTGGTTGAAGGATTGAACCCCCTCAGTGAAAACGAAGGCAGGAAGGAAATGGTTTATTTAATGATGCACTCACACATTTTATTTACGGTTATATGGCGTCGGCCATATGGTTGAGAACCACACAGATATTGAGAGAGAAAACCCACTGCTGCCACTTCATGGGCTACTCTTTTCAATTAGCAGCAAGAGATCTTTTATATGCACCATCCCATAGATAGGATAGCACATACCACGGCCTTTTGATGTACCAGTCGTGGTGCACTGGCTGGAACGAGAAATAGCCCACTGACGGGGATTGATCCCAAACCGACCGTGCATCAAGCGAGTGCTTTACCCCTGAGCTAAGTGTCGCCCCTTGGTGGAAACGTGCTCTGATTGGGGGTTTTCCCAGTCACGACCAGCACTGCATGACAGGCATATCAAAGGCCATGGTATTTGCTATCATGTCTGTGGGAAAAGTTCGTATAAAAGATTCTCGGCTGTTAATGGAAAAATGTAGCAAGGCTGCTCGTCAGACTTACCAAATGATAAAACTTTAAATAAAATAGTTTCCACTAAAACCGCCTTAAAATTAAATTTATATAAAAATATTTAAAACATTTTGATGTTTCATTAATGTAAAAACCAACACCAAGAGAATAAACAAACAAACTGGTGGGCATACAAGAATTACCAAATGTTTAACGACCAATAGCCAATTATTCAGTTATCAGTGCACTGTAGTGGTGGTGTTTATTTGCATCTTAATGCCACAATTGCCATATGACAATCCAGGGATGTCTACAATAATTTTATGTAATACAGTGAAACCTCTCGAAACTGGACTCTCTGTAAACCGGAATTCCCTCAAAACCGGACCCTCTGTAAACCAGAATTCTCTCAAGACCAGACCCTCTGTAAACCAGAATTCCCTCAAAACCAGACCCTCTGTAAACCAGAATTCTCTCAAAACCAGACTCTGTAAACCAGAATTCCCTCAAAACCGGACCCTCTGTAAACCAGAATTCCCTCAAAACCGGACCCTCTGTAAACCGGAATTCCCTCAAAACCAGACCCTCTGTAAACCGGAATTCCCCCAAAACCGGACGCCTTTCATGGTCCCTTTTTAAATAGCTGTGCAAGAGAAAACCTCTGTAAACTGGAAACCTGTTAAAACTGGACGTTTTACTTGGTCCTGAGGGTGTCTGGTTTAGAGAAGTTTCACTGGACATCATAGCCCAGTGGTAAAGCGCTCGCCTGATGTATCGTCGGGCCAGGATCGATCCCCGTTGGTGGACCCATTCGGCTATTTCTCGATCCAGTCAGTGCACCATGACTGGTATATCTAAAGCTGCAGTATATGCCATCATGTCTGTGTGATGGTGCTTATAAAAAGATCCCTTGCTACTAATGTAAAAGGTGTAGTGGGTGTCCTCTCTAGGACTACATGTATATGTAAAAATTAGCAAATGTGCTCTAGTGGTGTTGTTAAAATAAAACAAACATTTGACTAATGAAGATATGTACTAAAAGTTTAAGTTTCTGATCCAGATCGAGAGATGAAGCCTAATAGATCATTTTATCGAACAAATTTTGACCTAAATGATTTGCCAGTGAGTGAATGTGCTTTTTTATGCTTTATTTTTTGCTTATAACTGTACTTTTTGGCCATTACCAATTTGAAAGAAGTCGTTTAACGATATATTGTGAAGTTACATGAAATAAATATATTCAATTACAACAAATTTCTGTTTTACTTGGAAGTAAGTATTCAAGTTTTCTGTGCCTTATTTTAGTTGGGTGTTGATTGTTCATTTGTGGAAATATATACAAATTAACGAACTATGGTGAAACCTCACTAAACCGGACACCTATAGGACCAAGTAAAAACTCTGGTTTGAAGTGGGTTCCAGTCTAGAGAGGTTTTGTTCTGTCATGATATTTAACAAGGGACAGAGAAAGGAAGGAAATGTTTTATTTAACGATGCACTCAACACATTTTATTTAGGGTTATATGGTGTCTGACATGTGGTTAAGGACCACACAGATATTAGAGAGGAAACACACTGTCACCATTTCATGGGCTACTCTTTTCGATTAGCACCAAGGGATCTTTTACATGCACCATCCCATAGACAGGATAGCACATACCATGGCCTTTAATGTACCAGTCGTGGTGTACTGGCTGGAGCGAGAAATAGCCCAATGGGCCCACCGACGGGGATCGATCCCAAACCGACCGTGCATCAAGCGAACGCACCCACCATTTACCACTGGGCTACATCCCGCCCGCAAGGGACAGAGAAAACCATCTGGTTTTGATGGAATTCTGGGATCTAATTCACAAAGGTCTCTTAGGCTCTCTTAGACAACAAAGCATCCTCTTTGTAAGTCTTTTAGCATTGCACTGCGAGATCGCAAAGTTGCAAGAGTTTAGTGAATTAGGCCCCTGATTTATATGCACCATCCCAATTACAGGATAGTACATACCACGGACTTTGTTACACCAGTTGTGAAGCACTGGCTGGAACCAGAAACAGCCCAATGGGTCCACCGACAGGGATCGATCCTAGACCGACCGTGCATCAAGCGAACGCTTTACCACTGGGCTGCATCCCGCCCCTAACTATGGTATACTGGCTTAGCTATTGGTTGGATATGACGAGTGCAATAGCTATACGGTGAAAGTGGTTACCTGCACTTGTGCAAGCAGGCCCGTATATGGAGGGGTGCGTAATCGACAATCCAAAGGGCCGGAGTTGCTAGGGGGGTCCGGGGGCATGCTCACCAAAAATGTTTTTAAACGTAGAATGCAGGAGATGCATTTTCCTGCATTCTGGGAAGTAAATTTGTCACATCATCGGACTTCTTTTTTTTTACATATCCACAGATGGACCTCGGCAGACTATGGGGTGTGTGTGTGTGTGTGTGCGTACGCACCCCTCGCAACCCCCCTGCCTGGCAAGACATCAAAACAACAACCAACTAGGAGTCTGTTGGACCATAGCTAACACACTTACTGCTTATTCTGTGACCTTACGGTCACCTTATACTAGTTTATTTTTAAACAGTTTGCATTCACACTGATATTTAAACTGCTTTAGTTGTACCAGTTTACTAAACCACATACCAAAATGTCTTAGCTATGCCGGATTAGCTACACCGGTATAGTGAAAAGATCGCGTTCACACTAACATTTAAACTGATTTAGTTATACCATACTAAACCACACACCGAAGTGTTTTAGCTATGCCAGATTAGCTACACCGGTATAGTGAAAAGATCGCATTCACACTAACATTTAAACCGATTTAGTTATACCATACTAAACCACACACCGAAGTGTTTTAGCTATGCCGGTTTAGTGAAAAGATTGTGTTCATACCTATATTTTAAACTGATTTAGTTATACCATACTAAACCACACACTGAAGTGTTTTAGCTATGCCGGTTTAGTGAAAAGATTGTGTTCATAACTATATTTTAAACTGATTTAGTTATACCATACTAATTTAACCACACATCGAAGTGTTTTAGCTATGCCGGCATAGTGAAAAGATTGTATTCATACCTATATTTTAAACTGATTTAGTTATACCATACTAAACCACACACCGAAGTGTTTTTTATCTATGCCAGATTAGCTACACCGGTATAGTGAAAAGATCGCATTTACACTAACATTTAAACTGTTTTAGTTATACCATACTAAACCACACACCGAAGTGTTTTAGCTATGCCAGATTAGCTACACCGGTATAGTGAAAAGATCGCGTTTACACTAACATTTAAACTGTTTTAGTTATACCATACTAAACCACACACTGAAGTGTTTTAGTTATGCCGGTTTAGTGAAAAGATTGTGTTCATACCTATATTTTAAACTGATTTAGTTATACCCTACTAAACCACACACTGAAGTGTTTTAGCTATGCCGGTTTAGTGGTATCGGTTTAGTGAAAAGATTGTATTCATACCTATATTTTAAACTGATTTAGTTATACCATACTAAACCACACACCGAAGTGTTTTAGCTATGCCGGCATAGTGAAAAGATTGTGTTCATACCTATATTTTAAACTGATTTAGTTATACCATACTAAACCACACACCGAAGTGTTTTAGCTATGCCGGTTTAGTGGTACCGGTATAGTGAAAAGATTGTGTTCATACCTATATTTTAAACTGATTTAGTTATAAATACCAGTCTGGTTAAACTACACCGGTATAGTGAAAAGATTGTATTCATACCTATATTTTAAACTGATTTAGTTATACCATACTAAACCACACACTGAAGTGTTTTAGCTATGCCGGTTTAGTGGTACCGGTATAGTGAAAAGATTGTGTTCATACCTATATTTTAAACTGATTTAGTTATAAATACCAGTCTGGTTAAACTACACCGGTATAGTGAAAAGATTGTATTCATACCTATATTTTAAACTGATTTAGTTATACCATACTAAACCACACACTGAAGTGTTTTAGCTATGCCGGCATAGTGGTACCGGTATAGTGAAAAGATTGTGTTCATACCTATATTTTAAACTGATTTAGTTACAAATACCAGTCTGGTTAAACTACACCGGTATAGTGAAAAGATTGTATTCATACCTATATTTTAAACTGATTTAGTTATACCATACTAAACCACACACCGAAGTGTTTTAGCTATGCCGGCATAGTTAGTGTGAAAAGATATACCTATATTTTAAACTGATTTAGCTATAGTGAAAAGATTGTGTTCATACCTATATTTTAAACTGATTTAGTTATACCATACTAAACCACACACCGAAGTGTTTTAGCTATGCCGGTTTAGTGAAAAGATTGTGTTCATAACTATATTTTAAACTGATTTAGTTATACCATACTAAACCACACACCTGAAGTGTTTTAGCTATGCCGGTTTAGTGAAAAGATTGTGTTCATACCTATATTTTAAACTGATTTAGTTATACCCTACTAAACCACACACCGAAGTGTTTTAGCTATGCCGGTTTAGTGGTACTGATATAGTGAAAAGATTGTGTTCATACATATATTTTAAACTGATTTAGTTATACCATACTAAACCACACATCGAAGTGTTTTAGCTATGCCGGCATAGTGAAAAGATTGTATTCATACCTATATTTTAAACTGATTTAGTTATACCATACTAAACAACACACCAAAGTGTTTTAGCTATGCCGGTTTAGTGGTACCGGTATAGTGAAAAGATTGTATTCATACCTATATTTTAAACTGATTTAGTTATACCATACTAAACAACACACCGAAGTGTTTTAGCTATGCCGGTTTAGTGGTATCGGTATAGTGAAAAGATTGTATTCATACCTATATTTTAAACTGATTTAGTTATACCATACTAAACCACACACCGAAGTGTTTTAGCTATGCCGGTTTAGTGAAAAGATTGTGTTCATACCTATATTTTAAACTGATTTAGTTATACCCTACTAAACCTCACACCGAAGTGTTTTAGCTATGCCGGTTTAGTGGTACCGGTATAGTGAAAAGATTGTATTCATACCTATATTTTAAACCGATTTAGTTATACCCTACTAAACCTCACACCGAAGTGTTTTAGCTATGCCAGTTTAGTGGTACCGGTATAGTGAAAAGATTGTGTTCATACCTATATTTTAAACTGATTTAGTTATACCATACTAAACCACACACCGAAGTGTTTTAGCTATGCCGGTTTAGTGAAAAGATTGTGTTCATAACTATATTTTAAACTGATTTAGTTATACCATACTAAACCACACACTGAAGTGTTTTAGTTATGCCGGTTTAGTGAAAAGATTGTGTTCATACCTATATTTTAAACTGATTTAGTTATACCCTACTAAACCACACACCGAAGTGTTTTAGCTATGCCGGTTTAGTGAAAAGATTGTGTTCATACCTATATTTTAAACTGATTTACTTATAAATACCAATGTCGTTAAACTAGTTTAAAGGGACAGACCCTAGTTTTTTGAACACTAAGGCTATATGTTTCACTTTTAGAGCCATTTATGATCATTGCAATGAAACATTACTTATATTGTATTGCTTACTTTATCCATTTCCATACAACCTAAGAGTGTCTGGTCATCCTGGTGTTTCTAATACCACAAAAATGCATTTTTCATATTTTTAAAAATGCATGTGCATCTGAGAATTAGTGGTTATTGATTAGAGTTCTAAATCTATTTTTAAGGATATTTTCCAATTTCAAAGAAAGAAATGTTTTATTTGCGCTTCCCACAGGTAGGATAGCACAAACCATGGCCTTTGTTGAACCAGTTATGGATCACTGGTTGGTGCAAGTGGTTTACACCTATCCATTGAGCCTTGCGGAGCACTCGTTCACGGTTTGGAGTCGGTATCTGAATTAAAAAACCCATGCCTCGACTGGGATCCGAACCCAGTACCTACCAGCCTGTAGACTGATGGCCTAACCACGACGCCACCGAGGCCGGTTTCCAATTTCAAAGTCACAGACTCTTTCTTTCACTCTATTATAACTTTATCCAAATGAGTTACAGGTTTGTAAATTAATTCAACTTAGTGTCCATTTCCTATGGGTTGAAACTAGGGTCTGTGCCTTGAAGATGTAAATGTGAATTCAGCACAAGAATGCATTTACATCAAAAAATTAGTTTACATTAAACCTGCCAGGCATAAAAATAATAACTGAGATACCTACCACTCCCCCCACCTGACAAATTGTAGAACAGCCCTGAATCAAAGAATAATAGTATAATATGTGCTAATCTTTTCCCAGCTACGAAAAGACTAAATCACTGTTTATTTCTGTATTAGACTGAATATATGTCATCTGTGTTGGACTTCAATCAGTTTAAGGGTTAAACATTCTCAGCTACGAAAAGACTAAATCACTGTTTATTTCTGTATTAGACTGAATATATGTCATCTGTGTTGGACTTCAATCAGTTTAAGGGTTAAACATTCCCAGCTACGAAAAGACTAAATCACTGTTTATTTCTGTATTAGACTGAATATATGTCATCTGTGTTGGACTTCAATCAGTTTAAGGGTTAAACATTCCCAGCTACGAAAAGACTAAATCACTGTTTATTTCTGTATTAGACTGAATATATGTCATCTGTGTTGGACTTCAATCAGTTTAAGGGTTAAACATTCTCAGCTACGAAAAGACTAAATCACTGTTTATTTCTGTATTAGACTGAATATATGTCATCTGTGTTGGACTTCAATCAGTTTAAGGGTTAAACATTCTCAGCTACGAAAAGACTAAATCACTGTTTATTTCTGTATTACACTGAATATATGTCATCTGTGTTGGACTTCAATCAGTTTAAGGGTTAAACATTCTCAGCTACGAAAAGACTAAATCACTGTTTATTTCTGTGTTAGACTGAATATATGTCATCTGTGTTGGACTTCAATCAGTTTAAGGGTTAAACATTCCCAGCTACGAAAAGACTAAATCACTGTTTATTTCTGTATTAGACTGAATATATGTCATCTGTGTTGGACTTCAATCAGTTTAAGGGTTAAACATTCCCAGCTACTAAAAGACTAAATCACTGTTTATTTCTGTATTAGACTGAATATATGTCATCTGTGTTGGACTTCAATCAGTTTAAGGGTTAAACATTCCCAGCTACGAAAAGACTAAATCACTGTTTATTTCTGTATTAGACTGAATATATGTCATCTGTGTTGGACTTCAATCAGTTTAAGGGTTAAACATTCCCAGCTACGAAAAGACTAAATCACTGTTTATTTCTGTATTAGACTGAATATATGTCATCTGTGTTGGACTTCAATCAGTTTAAGGGTTAAACATTCTCAGCTACGAAAAGACTAAATCACTGTTTATTTCTGTATTAGACTGAATATATGTCATCTGTGTTGTTGGACTTCAATCAGTTTAAGGGTTAAACATTCTCAGCTACGAAAAGACTAAATCACTGTTTATTTCTGTATTACACTGAATATATGTCATCTGTGTTGGACTTCAATCAGTTTAAGGGTTAAACATTCTCAGCTACGAAAAGACTAAATCACTGTTTATTTCTGTGTTAGACTGAATATATGTCATCTGTGTTGGACTTCAATCAGTTTAAGGGTTAAACATTCCCAGCTACGAAAAGACTAAATCACTGTTTATTTCTGTATTAGACTGAATATATGTCATCTGTGTTGGACTTCAATCAGTTTAAGGGTTAAACATTCTCAGCTACGAAAAGACTAAATCACTGTTTATTTCTGTATTAGACTGAATATATGTCATCTGTGTTGGACTTCAATCAGTTTAAGGGTTAAACATTCCCAGCTACGAAAAGACTAAATCACTGTTTATTTCTGTATTAGACTGAATATATGTCATCTGTGTTGGACTTCAATCAGTTTAAGGGTTAAACATTCCCAGCTACGAAAAGACTAAATCACTGTTTATTTCTGTATTAGACTGATCACTGTTTATTTCTGTATTAGACTGAATATATGTCATCTGTGTTGGACTTCAATCAGTTTCAGGGTTAAACATTCCCAGCTACTAAAAGACTAAATCACTGTTTATTTCTGTATTAGACTGAATATATGTCATCTGTGTTGGACTTCAATCAGTTTAAGGGTTAAACATTCCCAGCTACGAAAAGACTAAATCACTGTTTATTTCTGTATTAGACTGAATATATGTCATCTGTGTTGGACTTCAATCAGTTTAAGGGTTAAACATTCCCAGCTACGAAAAGACTAAATCACTGTTTATTTCTGTATTAGACTGAATATATGTCATCTGTGTTGGACTTCAATCAGTTTAAGGGTTAAACATTCCCAGCTACGAAAAGACTAAATCACTGTTTATTTCTGTATTAGACTGAATATATGTCATCTGTGTTGGACTTCAATCAGTTTAAGGGTTAAACATTCCCAGCTACGAAAAGACTAAATCACTGTTTATTTCTGTATTAGACTGAATATATGTCATCTGTGTTGGACTTCAATCAGTTTAAGGGTTAAACATTCCCAGCTACGAAAAGACTAAATCACTGTTTATTTCTGTATTAGACTGAATATATGTCATCTGTGTTGGACTTCAATCAGTTTAAGGGTTAAACATTCCCAGCTACGAAAAGACTAAATCACTGTTTATTTCTGTATTAGACTGAATATATGTCATCTGTGTTGGACTTCAATCAGTTTAAGGGTTAAACATTCCCAGCTACGAAAAGACTAAATCACTGTTTATTTCTGTGTTAGACTGAATATATGTCATCTGTGTTGGACTTCAATCAGTTTAAGGGTTAAACATTCTCAGCTACGAAAAGACTAAATCACTGTTTATTTCTGTGTTAGACTGAATATATGTCATCTGTGTTGGACTTCAATCAGTTTAAGGGTTAAACATTCTCAGCTACGAAAAGACTAAATCACTGTTTATTTCTGTGTTAGACTGAATATATGTCATCTGTGTTGGACTTCAATCAGTTTAAGGGTTAAACATTCCCAGCTACGAAAAGACTAAATCACTGTTTATTTCTGTGTTAGACTGAATATATGTCATCTGTGTTGGACTTCAATCAGTTTAAGGGTTAAACATTCCCAGCTACGAAAAGACTAAATCACTGTTTATTTCTGTATTAGACTGAATATATGTCATCTGTGTTGGACTTCAATCAGTTTAAGGGTTAAACATTCCCAGCTACGAAAAGACTAAATCACTGTTTATTTCTGTATTAGACTGAATATATGTCATCTGTGTTGGACTTCAATCAGTTTAAGGGTTAAACATTCTCAGCTACGAAAAGACTAAATCACTGTTTATTTCTGTATTAGACTGAATATATGTCATCTGTGTTGGACTTCAATCAGTTTAAGGGTTAAACATTCTCTGCTACGAAAAGACTAAATCACTGTTTATTTCTGTATTAGACTGAATATATGTCATCTGTGTTGGACTTCAATCAGTTTAAGGGTTAAACATTCTCAGCTATGAAAACAAGTCTAAATCAAACTCTTTATTATTTATTTATTTATTTTATTTAAAAAAAAAATGTTTTAAAATATATTTATTGCCCCAGATATTTATATATTGATAATGTCAGGGTTGGGGCCCTGAAATCATTATCTTACAATAGATACATAAATATAAAACCCATTCAATAAAATTTAGTTAATTTAATCAGTCAAATTTGGAGCACAAAATTAATGAGAGAATAAGATATATAGTAAAAGACAATTTAAACAGATAGAGAGAAAAGAAGAAAAGAAAAATCCATATTTCCAAATATAGAAAGCAAACCTTTTAGTTTACAAAAAACCCAACAACAGTATGTGTCTTATATTAGAGTTATTTTTAACTATTAAGGCTAAGTTTAATTTTCTAGACATCTTTGCCAAGGTGCCCAGTTTTCATCAAACTCTTTGTGTGAACAGTTTTTATAGAGTATTGACTCTTTTATTTTTGGTATTAAATTGATTGTATGTCATCGGTGTTAAAACATTATCTGTTAAGGTGTTAACAGTCTCTTTTTTTCTGCTATAAAAAAACCTCAATCTTATCAGAAGTCGGACTCTGGATGGGCGTGTTCGAAACCCCAGTGGTATATGAGCATGTTAACTAGTTATTTATCTATCTAAATCAGACTTTTAATTTTTTATACTAGACTGAATATTTATCATCCAAGTTGGATTTTAGATCTCATAAAAAGTTAATTATTATTCTTGGCTACATAAACTAAAGTACTAATCAAAATTATACCCAGGTGATTTTCCAGTCTTATTTATTAGTAATGAAAATCCCTGGAATAAAAACCATAAAGATGTGTCAGTATTATCATGACCTGTTATGGTATTCAAACAACCTTTACAAAAAATGACAATAAATGACCTGTTATAGATAGAAATATGAGATGTATTTACAATTTTACTGCAAAACATAAGTAATTTGGAACAGACTATAACTCCCAGGTTTATATTGATTACACTTGACAGGTGAAATCACAAGTACTAAGCTAAGCAGAGAGGTGGTCTCAGGTGTGTTCAATATCAAACTTGGTGTTATAGTCCGTTTCATATAACATATGTTTTGCAGTACAATTGTAAATAAATCTCATATTTCGATCTATAACAGGTCATTTATTGTCATTTTAGGTATCGGTTGTTTGAATACCACAACAGGTCATGAAAATACTGACACATTTTCATTTTTTTTATTCCAGGGATTTTCATAACTAATATATAAGACTGGAAAATCACCTGGGTATAATTTTTATTAGTACTTTAGTCTAAATCTGACATTTTATTTTTTATACTAGACTAAATATTTATCATCCAAGTTGAACTTATCTGATAATGGGTTAATTGTCATTCTTGGCTGTGAAAACAAGTCTAAATCAGACTTTTTATTCTCCGTGTTAAGATTGAATGTATTTATAAAAAATTCATCCGTGATCAAACTATCAACATAATGTGATCCTTTATGTCACCCACGCTGGATTTAGTCACTTAAGGGGTTAAGCATCTTCTAAGCTATGAAAACAAGTCTAAATCAGTCTCCGTATTTTCTGTGTTAGTCTGAATGTATTTAAGAATGTCGTCCGTGTTCAAACTATCAACAGAATCTGCTCCTTTAACTTCAACATTCTCCATCAATTCTGGTTTCTTAGCAACCAGTGGCTTTTTGTTAACTGGAGGCTTCTGTCGAACGGCCGGCTTTGGTTTCTCCACACCAGATGTCTCTGTAACCACAGGTGGCCTTGACCGTGGTGCTGGTTTCGGCTTCTGCGGAAGCTGAGGCTTGGTTGGTTTGGAAACTGTGTCGTGACTGGATGAAATATTTGTGGAAGGACTGTTCTGATTGGCTGGAAGATTATTGGAAGCTGATTCTTCATTGGCTGGAGGATTTGTGAAAGAGTTGTCCTCATTGGTTGAAACATCTGTGGAAGACTCTTGGTCCTTGGCTTTACTTATCGTGATCTTCATAAGGTCGTCTAGGTTATCATCTAACCTTCAATACAAGAAACAAAATAATTAACTTAATATTTAACAAGCATTCTGAGAGTACTGCTAAAGCAATACATGTCCCCTACCCGGGCCCAACAAATTTTCATATCTTCTAAGATTAAACGCGCTCTGTCACGGATGGCTGACCTAATTATTGACCCAACAAAGTATTATATGACAATATATACATTTGATTTGTACCTAAAAGTACTTTATTGAACCATCTACATAACCACCATATCACACTTATTATTGATATTTTATAAAAAAATAATTGAATTATGGGAACGGTCCATAATTCTGAGAAAAATAACGGCTATTTGGAGAACAGAGGTGTGACGTATTATTTTGAGTCACGTGACGGGCATTCCCCAAATAACCGCAGTGCCAAAACGATTTACCAAGCTCGTGTAACGAGAACGCTTGACCGTCCTCTGCGACGTAGGGTAAATAGAAGAAAAAAACCCATTAAAAATAAGTTATTAAAAATTAATAAAAACCTGTACTGAATGATATTAAGCTTCTACATTAATTTATTTTAGTAACAGAAGCATGTTAAACGTCGACAATCCCGACTAGTTAGGCCTTTGCATCTATAGGTAAATTTATCATTAGTCATACGCGAAAAACTCTAAACATCTGGATCACAAACACCGTCATTTTCGACCATGTCAAATTCATTATTATACAAAATATGGCATAACAGCTGACTTGGAATAGGAATTGTTACATTTTTAAAGAATACTCTGAACTAGACGGTGTTTATATACGATGCGACTATATATGTGTCTATAGCCTCCACTAACGAGGGCTGGCTATATTCACAGCAAAAATGTATATAGGCGGTAAATAAGTACATGTATTTAATTGATCCATATTACCGAACCATCTGGAACAAGAGGAATACATACTAAGTACTGTACGAACAGTGCATTTTTTGAACAGGGAACGGGGTGGGGGGAGTATATGAATTTAGCGGACCCTTTTGTGTACGTTTTCCATAGATATATGAATAGCGTCATATTGTCCCTACAGTATTAACAAAAAATTAATTATAATAAATAAATAAATAAATAAATAATAACAATAATAATGATGATGATGATGATGATGATGATGAATAAGTAAATAAATAAAAATAACAATTACAAATTATCAGTGGCTGATGTAGATTAACTGAAAGAGAAACTAACTACGGACAGTACACAAACTAACAACAGGGCTTGAACTTAATAATTTTTCACTGATTGCAATTTTGAGGCTGCTTACGTAAATTTTGTAAAGAAAGTTAATTTTACCGTAAATAAATATGACTAAAAGGTTATTTTGCTGTATTTAGTCACATTTCAAATGCTCAAAATTGCAAGGGCCAATAAAACTCAAAATAAATTTTTTTATAGGCTACTAGTAAAGCTTGGACCACTCCCGGATTCCCCTCTAAATTTATGTAACATTTCTGTAACAACCGCCCCCACCCACCCCACCGCGATTTTACCAACATTATAATACATGTAATAATAATAATAATAATAATAATACACAATTATTATTATTACTACTACTACTACTACTACTACTACTACTACTACTACTACTACTACTACTACTACTACTACTACTACTACTACTACTACTACTATTACTATTATTATTAGCCTACTACTACCTTTTTGGGGTGGAGGGGCGGTGTTTTATCTGGAAGAGTGTTGGCTATAAAAACGTAAGATTAACATGCGTGCACACATGCACAAACGGCAGGCTGAACTTGTCCCTGCACATAGAACTGGATTCAACTGGGTTAAGTAATAATTAACCAACCTTTGGACAACAAACCATGCAATGTTTAATACACTGGTTTTAAAACCGAAATACCACTTTGCAAACCAGTCACAATAATTTGCACACGCGCCTAATAATAATAATAATAATAATAATAATAATAAATGGTGAATTCATGTTCCGCTGTTTATTATTTTATTTCAGCGTATTCGCAGTTATTTTCGTCATGAAATAATATATTTTTTATTATTTGCCATGTATATAGCCGGCCCTCATTTGCCAAGTCTCTATACATGGCGATCGTTTATATAAAATCCACAAATACATTATACGGTTGTCGTATATATAGCCTCATCACTACGAGTCTGTTTTTCTGTATTTTTATGACCTTTTACAAGAAGACTTCCAAATTTTAAAAATAAAGCATGTCGTGGAATTCCCTTGATCGTAGTTCAATTAAAATATTTTGGATCATACAATAACTAGGTTTGGTATTCCAAATGAATGTAAGTTTCATTTATAATGCATATTTAGAGAAACAAGGCCCACTAAATCCGTGATTGAGCTCCTTTAAGGGCCACAACTCTGTGAAAAGTGGGTAAATCACCACTGAAGTTAAACTTGATCAGTAACAGTACATGAAAAGCTATATACAAAATTTCATCTCAATATTTTCAGGCATTGCAAAACTTAAAGACCAGAAAAACTAATTTTCATATCTCTTAAGTTCAAGGACCATAACTCCTACATAACAGTCAAACTTACAATTCATGATAAAGCTATACACAAAATTTCAGTTCAATATCTCAAGGCCTTCTGAAAACAAAGTTCAGAAAACAAAGTTTTACATCTTCGAAATTCAAGGGCCATAACTCCGTAAAAAAGCTACAAATGTTGTGTTGGGTATAAAAATATACAGTACACATACTTGGACCAGAAAAAAAAATTGGTTTGTTTAACGACACCACTAGATTCGTTAATCATAGGCTATTGGATGTCAAACATTTGGTAATTTTGACATATAGTCATCAGAGGAAACCCACTACATTTTTTCTAATGAAGCAAGGGATATTTTATATGCACTTTCCTACAGTCAGGATAGCACATACCACAGCCTTTGTGGTGCACTGGCTGGAATACAGATATACACAAGCTACATATAAATGACTCTTTGAAAACTATTTGAAACATGCAAATATTTTATAATTTTAAAAGTAAATCACTTTGATAAGTAAAGTAAAGCTTGTTTTGTTTAACAACACCACTAGAGCACATTGATATATTAATTATCGGCTACTGGATGTCAAACATTTGGCAATTCTGACTACAGCAGTCAATAGAAGAAACCCACCACATTTTCTTAATGCAACAAGGGATATTTTATATGCACTTCCCACAGACAGGAAAGCACATACCATGGCCTTTGACCAGTTATGGTGCACTGCTTGGAACGAGAAAAACCCAATGAGCCGACTGGATTCACCGAGGTTGTTCGATCCTGCGATGCAAGAACCTCAAGCAAGTGCTCAACTGACTGAACTAAATCCCACCTCCACTTTGATAAGATCATGAAATAATTCAGTTATAATTAATAAAATAAACCATTCTCATAAGACGATAATATTGTCTACAGATTGTACTATCTTTAGGTTCAATTTGGACGGATAATATTTGTAGTACATGAAGGTTTGAATCCCGTCAGTATACACATTACACCATTTTTTTTACTGTTAAAGGGACATTCCTGAGTTTGCTGCATTGTAAGATGTTTCCGACTAATAAAATATTTCTACAATGAAACTTACATATTAAATATATTTTCTTATTTAGAATATCAGTGTCTGTATATTCAATGTGTTTCTGACTGTCTTAATATTTGTAAGAAGCTCAAGCTGGATTTTGTCTTCAAATAATTTCGTACGTAGGAAAAAAATATATTTTAGGAAGTAAAATTAAATTTAATCTAGTAGAAATAGATCAGAAACACGTTTAATATACAGCCACTAATATTTTATGCATAAAAATATATTTGATATGTAATTACAATAGTTAAAAAGTCTCTGTTAGTCGATAACATCTTAAAAACTGTAGCAAACTCAGGAATGTCCCTTTAATAAAACAATAACCAGGAACAAGCATATATTATTGGCCGTATCAGAAATTGGCAATGTTTAATAAGTAGAAGAAATCCTTACTTGTCCGATATATTATAAAGGAATGCTTATAGCATTAAAGGAAATGATATTAAAGGGACAAACCCTAGTTTTTAAACACTAATTAAAGGCATATTTTTCACTATTAGAGATGTTTATCATCAATGAAATCAAACATTAAATTTTTTCATATATTATTTTTTAAATGCACATGCATCTGAGAAGTAACGGTTACAGAATCAAGTTTTAGTCTATTTTAGAGGGTATTTTGCCATTTCAAAGTCAAACTCATGTTTTACTCAGTTGTAACTTTATCGAAATGTGTTAAAGGTGTGTAGATAAACTAAACTTAGTGTCCATTTTTACGGGTTGAAACTAGTGTCTGCGACTATAATAGTCATTAAATTTCTAGTATATATTTATAAGGTGTTAGCCAAATGATTGTAACACAAACATACTCGAAAAGATCGGACGTGTCTTCACTTCCTGTGGTCTGCACGAGGACTTTTTTCGTGATAATCGAGTCTGGCAGGAAGAGGTTTTTCTCATCCTCCTCGGTTATCCCTGCTCCATAGTCTTGATCTTCAAACAGGACTGCTTCTGCAGACAAAAATAAGAAAGTAAAAGGTGTTTTTGTTAAAGGGACATACCCTACTTTTTAAACACTATGCATATTTTTTTACTATTAGAGCCGTTTTTTATTACTGAAATCATACTTTACTTAGATTTTATTGTTTAGATTATCCATTTCTGCACATTCAAAGTGTTTGTGGTCATCCTGGTGTTTTTAATAGCACAAAATGCATTTTTCATATTTTTAAAAAACTCACGTGCGGCTTAGAAGTAACAGTTACGGAGTCGAGTTTTAGTCTATTTTAGAGGGTATTTCACCCTTTCAAATTCACAGACTCATGTTTCACTCAATTGTAACTTTATCCAAATGTGTTACAGGTTTGTAGATTAACTAAACTTAGTGTTAATTTTCATGGATTGAAACTAGGGTCAGTCCCTTTAATTTGGCTGTGACAAGATTGCGCTATGCCAACATCAGACCTCTACTCGGTGGTGTTGTGGTCAAGCCATTGGACTTAAGGCAAGTAGGTACTGGGTTCACAGCTCGGTACCAGTTTTCACTCAGAGCGAGTTTTAACGACTCATTGGGTAGGTGTAAGACCACTACATCCTCTTCTTTGTCACTAACCATTAGCAACTAACCCACTGTCCGGGACAGACAGCCCAGATAGCAAAGGTGTGTTCCCAGGACAGCGTGCTTGAACCTTAATTGGATATAAGCATGAAAATAAGTTGAAATGAAATGAAAAAAGTAGGGGGAGTTATTAATTGCTCACCTAAATTAGATTACGGGGAGCCAATTAAGATGTCATACTGATACCATATAAATTCACATGCTAAGATCTAAATATCACTCTCCTTAAACTAGTCTCTGGGGAGTGATGGAGAGCGAGAGTGATAGCTCTCCATAAAAAGTGAGGTCTGCAAAATTATTTACTGGTAGTGATTTTGTAATTGATTTGCAACATAAACATTTATTACATACCTGTTCAGTCTTACTATAGTCATAAAGACATTTTGAAACCGTGTGATAAATTTATTTTGCATCAATCACACATACGTGCGATCTGGACCGGAACTTTTAAATGGGGAAGTCCCTTTTTATTTTTATTGCAGTTAGCGCCTTTTATTTACTGACGTCATATATGATTTACAAATTACGTCACATCGTATTTGAAACATTATACAAGACCATTGCAGAGTAAGATTCTTAATGTTACATAAATCCATGAAAGGAGTATAGATTTAACATTGATTTAAGAAAGTATTGTTATGACGTTAAATTAAAAACCATTTTTGTAAAGCATAAAAGAAGGTATGTAATAAATACAAAACTTCATATATATTGTTTTTGCTACGCAGTCTTGTGGTATACATTCTTGCACAAAATAAACTCATGCAATAAATAGGAAGCGAAAACAATGTATGTGAAGTTCTGTAAAGATCTTAAACAATATGCCCATTACAAATTACAATCAATAATTTCTTTTGCCAAAATCCTTCAAATTCATACAAGGTGAGACAAAAAGGTGTTGATGGAAACTGAAACAGAACAGGTGCAGATCCTGGGGAACGGTGCCCACCCACACTCACCTAAACTTAAATATATCCCTAAAATACTGTGATTAATATATGAATAGAACTAATTTCTTTCTTTCCAATACAATACTGATACTGATACTGAGCAGTATTTTCGGCTTTAAATGCATGCTCGAGTTAAGGCTCACCCACTAATTTCATCTAAATAAAATGTTTGACATCCAATAGCCGATGATTAATAAATAAATGTACTCTAGTGATGTCGTTATGCAAGACAAATTTTAAACTTTTGCTTCATGGTGTCCTTTATTTTGATTTATCACCCTGTCCCTAACAAAATCCTGCAGCCACCCGTGCAAAAACTCCATTTACCCGAGTGTTTAGAGCTGGTTGTGTCTCCAGTGAACAAATCTGCTGTCTGGTTATCTCCCTCTATGAGAAAGAGTCCAGCTGTGTTGTCCTCCTCGGTGGCTTCATCGTCGAATAGATTCAGGTCGGAGCTGAAACACAATAGATGAGTGAACAGATGAATCAGTGGCTGGTTGGGTGGATCAAGGAGTGAATACATGAATGGATGGATGGACGGAAGGATGGATAGATAGATGGATGGATGGATGGATGGACGGAAGGATGGATGAAAACATGGATGGATGGATGGATGGACAATGAATGAATGGATTGATTGATGGATGGATGGATATGGAATGGATGGATATGGAATGGATGGATATGGAATGGATGGATGGATGGATGATGGAATGAATGGAATGAATGGATGGATGGATGGATGGATGGATGAATGATGCATGGATGGATGATGGAATGAATGGATGGACGAAAAGATGGATGGAATGAATGGATGATGGATGAATGATGGAATGAATGGATGGACGAAAAGATGGATGGAATGAATGGATGATGGATGAATGATGGAATGAATGGATGAACTGATGGATCGACCAATGGATGAATGGATGGATGATGGCATGAATAAATATATGGATGGATAGGCGAATAGATGGATTAATAGATGGATGATGGATGAATGATTTGTTGAATGGATGAATGAAGGATGAATGGATGGGTGGGTTTGTGGATGGATGAGTCCATTATTGAATG
Organism: Gigantopelta aegis; assembly: GCF_016097555.1. NCBI lineage: Eukaryota > Metazoa > Mollusca > Gastropoda > Neomphalida > Peltospiridae > Gigantopelta > Gigantopelta aegis. Next base: position 41,213,687 of record NC_054705.1, on the reverse strand, counting down.
AATGGATGAATTATTAGTTGAATGGATAGATGAATGATGGATGGATGAGTGGATGGATGAATCAGTTATTGGTTGGATGGATGGATGATAGATGGATCAGTAGGTGGATGGGTCAATGATTGGATGGATGGATGGAAGAGTGAATTAAAAATAGGATGAATGAATAAATGGATGGATGGAAGATGGATGGATGGACAGATTAATTATTTGTTGAATGGATGAATGAAGGATGGATGGATGGGTGGGTTTATGGGCGGATGAGTCAATTGTTGGATGCATCGACAGATGGATGGATGGATGGATGAGTGAGTGAATTATTAGTTCAATGGATAAATAAATGGATGGATGGACGAGTCAATAATTGGATGGATTGATGGGTGGATGGATGGATGAGTCAGTTATTAGTTGCATGGTAAATGGATGGATGGAAGTATGGATGGAAGGAAGGATGGATGGAAGGAAGGATGGATGGACGGAAGGTGAATGGATGAGTCAATTATTAATTGGATGGATGAATCAATGGATGACCTAAAGTGGGATGTGAGCAATCAGTTTACATTCACTGTACCCCCCACCCCATGACCTTCCCCCCACCCGAGGTGTTCACTGTTGTGTCACCGACCTTTCTCCCCCACCCGAGGTGTTCACTATTGTGTCACAGGCCTTTCTCCCTCACCCAAGGTGTTCACTGTTGTGTCATTGACCTTCCCCCCAACCAAGGTGTTCACTGTTGTGTCACAGACCTTTCTCCCCCACCCGAGGTGTTCACTGTTGTATCACAGACCTTTCTCTCTCACCCGAGGTATTCTCTGCTGTGTCACAGATCTTTCTCCCCCACCCGAGGTATTCTCTGCTGTGTCACAGACCTTTCTCCCCCACCTGAGGTGTTCTCTGTTGTGTCACAGACCTTTCTCCCCGACCCGAGGTGTTCTCTGTTGTGTCACAGACCTTTCTCCCCCACCCGAGGTGTTCTCTGTTGTGTCACCGGCCTTTCCCCCCCACCCAAGGTGTTCACTGTTGTGTCACAGACCTTTCCGTTTGTCCTTCCGTGTTCTCAGTTTCACCATCTTGGGTTTCCTCGTCAACGTTTTTGTCTTCCTTTTTCTCGTCGATTGTAGATCCATCACGTCGGTATTTCCCAGCTTTGAGTGGATTCACACCTACAGAACGAAATAACATAGTTTGTTTTGTGTAACGACACCACTAGAGCACATTGATTTATTAATCATCGGCTATATATTGCATGTTAAACGTTTGGTAATTCCGACTCGTAGTCATCAGAGGAAACCTGCTACATTTGACTATTAGTAGCAAGGAATCTTTCATATGCTTTTTCCCACAGACAGGAAAACACATACCACGGCCTCTGTCCAGCTGTGGTGCACTGGTTGGAACAAGAAAAATCCTAATGAGTTGAATGGATCCACCGAGGTGGTTCGATCCTGCGACGCAAGAACCTCAAGCGAGCACTCAACTGCCTGAGCTAAATCCCGCTCTTAATAAATGAATGAGACATCAGTGGTGTCGCTAAACAAAAGAGACAGGCAGTTAAAATGGAGTTGGATTTGCCACAAGTAGCACAATACATGTTCACAATAGCTGTCACCTCCGCGAGTCCAAAATCGTGGACTCCAGTATTCGAGATTGTAACCTCTACTTGTCACGTACTCGAGTAGCTCAAATTAGCTGTGAGAGACAAACATTTCATTAAACTGATGATGATTTTTTCTTTAAATTTGAAACAATAAAAATTAGTAATTAGTAAATTGTTCATGGTTTCAAGTCAGTATTAGTACTGGTGTGATAAAATACACATCCAGGTCAAGTTATAGATAAAATACACATCCAGGTCAAGTTATAGATAAAATACACATCCAGGTTAAGTTATAGGGCTTAACGTTCACATTCAGAGCAAGCTGTTGTAGCGCACACCTGTCATGGGCACAGATGTCGACTTGTGCAAGGTCCTCCATCCAGGACAGGAAATACACATGTATATTTATCATATAATATCTTACATTTTCAGTGCAATCAAAGTATGTGATATTTTTAAGATCACATACTTTAAGAATTTGATAACTTTGCAAATTAGATGTAAATTAATCGAGTTCACAGCACTAGGTTTATTGACATTTAAGCAAACGTATTTGTGTGACACTCCATAATTGACGTATGCATTCATAGTCATCGAATAAAAACATTTCAGTGGCAATTTGACACTGAAAGCTGTCCTGTGTTTAGAAAACAAAAAAACGTTAAGCCCTAATTTGTTTTGATGTAAGGACATCCAAATGACGTCATTCGAGTTTGACGTTAGTTCCATTCAAAAATACACCGCGCCACATATTCTTATGTCATTTGAATATCTAGTAATGGCGGACTGGAATTAAAGTTGTGTGTACAGTTTACAAAAACACCTTGTATTAAGCTTGAGCTTATATGATAAAGAGATTATTACCCTCGTGTATTTCATTATCGTCAATATCATATATTAGGAATAAAAATAATGTATTATGTGAGCATTCTACACACACACATACACAGTCAAGACTGGTATATATCAGCCACCTGTCCATATATATTGACCTAAAATGGCATTTTTCTCATTATCAGATATTTACTTTGTTATTATTTGTACAGAATTGCCATCGAAAGATGCTCTAAATTTAGACACCAATGTACAGTGTCCATGTGTTTACCTAACAAATCCATAACACTGCCAATGTACAGTGTCCGTGTGTTTACCTAACAAATCCATAACACTGCCAACATACGGTGTCCATGTGTTTACCTAAGAACTCCACAATAACACTGCCAACATACAGTGTCTGTGTGTTTACCTAAGAACTCCATAACACTGCCTACGTACGGTGTCCGTGTGTTTACCTAAGAACTCCATAATAACACTGCCAACGTACGGTGTCCGTGTGTTTACCTAACAACTTCATAATAACACTGCCAACGTACGGTGTCTGTGTGTTTACCTAACAACTTCATAATAACACTGCCAACGTACAGTGTCCATGTGTTTACCTAAGAACTCCATAATAACACTGCCAACGTACAGTGTCCATGTGTTTACCTAAGAACTCCATAACACTGCCTACGTACGGTGTCCGTGTGTTTACCTAAGAACTCCATAATAACACTGCCAACGTACGGTGTCCGTGTGTTTACCTAACAACTTCATAATAACACTGCCAACGTACAGTGTCTGTGTGTTTACCTAACAACTCCATAATAACACTGCCAACGTACAGTGTCCGTGTGTTTACCTAAGAACTCCATAATAACACTGCCAACGTACAGTGTCCGTGTGTTTACCTAAGAACTCCATAATAACACTGCCAACGTACAGTGTCCGTGTGTTTACCTAAGAACTCCATAATAACACTGCCAACGTACAGTGTCCGTGTGTTTACCTAAGAACTCCATAATAACACTGCCAACGTACAGTGTCCGTGTGTTTACCTAAGAACTCCATAATAACACTGCCAACGTACAGTGTCCGTGTGTTTACCTAAGAACTCCATAATAACACTGCCAACGTACAGTGTCCGTGTGTTTACCTAACAACTCCATAATAACACTGCCAACGTACAGTGTCCGTGTGTTTACCTAAGAACTCCATAATAACACTGCCAACGTACAGTGTCCGTGTGTTTACCTAAGAACTCCATAATAACACTGCCAACGTACAGTGTCCGTGTGTTTACCTAACAACTCCATAATAACACTGCCAACGTACAGTGTCCGTGTGTTTACCTAACAACTCCATAATAACACTGCCAACGTACAGTGTCCGTGTGTTTACCTAACAACTCCATAATAACACTGCCAACGTACAGTGTCCGTGTGTTTACCTAACAACTCCATAATAACACTGCCAACGTACAGTGTCCGTGTGTTTACCTAACAACTCCATAATAACACTGCCAACGTACAGTGTCCGTGTGTTTACCTAACAACTCCATAATAACACTGCCAACGTACAGTGTCCCTGTGTTTACCTAAGAACTCAATAATAACACTGCCAATGTACAGTGTCTATGTGTTTACCTAAGAACTCAATAATAACACTGCCAACGTACAGTGTCCCTGTGTTTACCTAAGAACTCAATAATAACACTGCCAATGTACAGTGTCTATGTGTTTACCTAAGAACTCAATAATAACACTGCCAACGTACAGTGTCCCTGTGTTTACCTAAGAACTCAATAATAACACTGCCAATGTACAGTGTCCATGTGTTTACCTAAGAACTCAATAATAACACTGCCAACGTACAGTGTCCGTGCGTTTACCTAAGAACTCAATAATAATACTGCTCGAGCTAATCTTTGGTATGACGGCAACCATCTTCAGAAAGTGGTCCAGTTCGGTTCTTCTTTCGCGAGCAATCACGTCGTTCACTCGCAGAACACTTCTAGGGAGCGGTGGAAAGGCTGTCCCCGAGTACTTCTCATTCAATCTCGTGTGGAGCTCCTCAAAGTCAGCAAACTTCTTGGAAATCTGTCAAATGATCAACTGTATTATATATTAATGTTATACAGTGAGATATCTCTAAACCGGGACACCCTCGGGACCAAGTAAAAAGTCCAGTTTTAAGAGGTATCCAGTTCACAGAGGTTCTCTTATGTGCATATATTTAAAAAGGGCCCATGAAAAACGTCGGGTTCTGAGGGGATTCTCGTTTACAGAGGGTCCAGTTTTGTGAGGTTTGACTGTATATACATTGGTATATTATATATTAATGTTATGCATTGTCTGCCCTTTTTAAAACATACAATGACCAATAAAAGAAGTGTCAGGATTCGATCTTAATGATGGCACCAACGGCAACTGTCGTCATTTCTGCCAGAAAGAAATGTTTGGGTAGGCCCAATGGCACTATGGAATTAAATGCAACCACTATCAACAGAGGGTATGGAGGGCCTCCCCCCAGAAAGAAAGTGGGTTAAGTTTAGGGTTAGAGTTAAGAAAATCGTACAGTAATGATAAAAGTAATTGATTTTGTCAAATAATGAACTTTAAAACATAAAATCTGCCAAACAATTTGGGTATGGCGCCCTCTGGCAGAAACCCTGAGAGTATTGCTACTGACACCACTTTTGTTCCATCGACAGAGCTCCTCAACCACGGCAAAATGTATACACCTGGTTTACATTATCTGCCAATATTTAAGATTTACACATTTGAAATGTCTACATATAGCAAAATAACCTTCCAGTATATTTGTTGCAAATGTCACTTTTTACAAAATTGCCACCGATGGGATGTTTCACCCATAAGAATTTTTTTTTTAATTGCTGTGGAAGACACATTCTTAAATTTGAGCCCTGAAGTATGAATATTTTAAGATATAATAATTTATTTATATTTCCATGATGCAATTAATATATCTAAAACTAAAAAATCATAAAACTAAAGATCTAAGTTGCAAGATTTAGAAATCAATTCCTTTATTAGGCATCTAGTACTGGTACTTAGCTGGCCCTAATCTTACCGGTGAAATGGAGGTTTTTTCCGCCAAGGTCCAGGTATTAGCAATAGTGAGAAGGAAGGAAATGTTTTATTTAATAATGCACTCAACACATTTTACTTATGGTTACATGGCATTGGACATATGGTTAAGGACCACACAGATATTGAGAGAGAGGAAACCCGCTGTCACCACTTCATGGACTACTCTTTTCGATTAGCAGCAAGGGATCTTTTATATGCACCATAGATAGGATAGCACATACCACGGTATTTGATGTACCAGTCATGATGCACTGGCTGGAGTGAGAAATGACCCAATGGGCTAGCAATAGTGAGAAGTCAATTGAGGTCGCCGTAATATTTTGGACCTAATCTGATTTCAAAAACAAAATCACATAACAGATGTCAAAACACCAGCTTGTTTAGAGTCATAGGTCACTAAACACCCTGTCTGTCCATTGTGTTACCGAACATTGTGTCATTCTGCACATCAACGTTTTTGATTAAAAACAGAAATAAAGTTTTGACGTCAAACATATGGTCATTCTGACACTGTTTTTTTTTTATAGAGGAAATCCGCTGTTACCACATAGGCTACTCTTTTACAATAGGCAGCAAGGGATCTTTTATTTGCACTTCCCACAGGCAGGATAGCACAAACCATGGCCTTTGTTGAACCAGTTATGGATCACTGGTTGGTGCAAGTGGTTTACACCTACCTATTGAGCCTTGCGGAGCACTCACTCAGGGTTTGCAGTCTGTATCTGGATTAAAAATCCCATGCCTCGACTGGGATCCGAACCCAGTACCTATCAGCCTGTAGTCCAATGGCTTAACCATTGCGCCACCGAGGCCGGTCGATTAAAAACAGAGAATGATGAAACATTATGAAATGTATCAATAAATGTTCACTCTGCCCATTTTAAGTAAACTTCTCCCTTCTTCTGGGAAGAGAGCAGTCACCCCTCCTACTTTTCCAATTCTAGATTATGGCCCACTTAGTATGTGTCAATGTTCCGGCCTCGGTAGTATCGTGGTTAAGCCATCGGACATAAGGCTGGTAGGTACAGGGTTCGCAGTCCGGTACTGGCTCCCACCCAGAGCGAGTTTCAACGACTCAGTGGGTAGGTGTAAAACCACTACACTCGCTTCTGTCTCACTAACCACTAATAACTAATCCACTGTTATGGACAGACAGCGCAGATAGCTGAGGTGTGTGCCCAGGACAGCGTGCTTGAACCTTAATTGGATATAAGCATGAAAATAAGTTGATATGAAAAGAAATGTGTCAATGTGCTGGATTTTTTTTGTATAAAGGCAGTGTTCGAAATAAGCACTTGTCCGTTTGTCCTGACAAGTGAAAATCTACTCGGACAAACAAAATGTACCTTGGTGGTTGTCCAGTGGACAAGTGAAAATGTTCAATGAAGTTTCCTTTTGAGCAATGAAAAACATCGTCCTTGTACTTGAATAAAACAAACTATTTATTTAGACAAGTGAAAATATTGTCGGACAAGTCGATTGCTAGATATGTTTGTCCGGTGGACTAGTGAAAAATTCTGCTTATTTTTATCACTGAAAGGTGTGTCAAGTTTCTTCTTGTATATATATTATATTGGATTGCTTTGTACCTTTTTTGGGGCGGGGGTGGGGTGGGAGCACTGCCAGTTGGATGGTTTCATGGATCAAGGCCTGTGGAATGTATTTGAAAAGGGAAGGGCTCACCCTGTCCAATACCAATTTAGCCAATTGCTAAATTTTTATACAATTTAATGAAATACATTTTTCTTTAAATTAAAGGGACATTCCTGAGTTTGCTGCATTGTAAGATGTTTCCGACTAATAAAATATTTCTACGATGAAACTTACATATTAAATATATTTTCTTGTTTAGAATATCAGTGTCTGTATATTCAATGTGTTTCTGGTCATCTTAATATTTGTAAGAAGCCCAAACTGGATTTTGTCTTCAAATAATTACGTATGTATGAAAAAACTATATTTTAGGAAATAAGATGAATTTTAACCTAGTACAAATATTAGAACGATCAGAAACATGTTTAATATAGAGCCACTAATATTTTATGCAGAAAAATATATTTGATATGTAATTACAATCGTTAAAAGTGTCTGTTAGTCGATAACATCTTAAAAAGTGCAGCAAACTCAGGAATGTCATTTTAATAACTGATGGGTTATATGACGAGAATCGAGTTGTAAGAGCGCTCAGACTAGCAACTGGACAGTCGTAGAAGTCGCGAGAGCAGAAAGTTGATCAACTGTGTCGTGGCAGTTGGTAGTCTGACACTAGCATAAGGATATGGGGAGCCAATTAAGATATTACAAATTTATCTGTTAAGAGTAACTACCCCCAAATAAAACGAACAGCCCCCCCCCCCCCCCCCCCGCAAAAAACAAAACAAACAAAAACAAACAACCACAAAACAACAACAAACAAAACAAAACCCTAAGGATTCTGAGACTACTGCTAAAAGTGTCTGTTAGTCGATAACATCTTAAAAAGTGCAGCAAACTGAGGAATGTCCCTTTAAGTATTTTTAATAATTTTCAAGGATATACACAATGCAATAATGTTTATTACTCCAGCAAGCACTTCAAGGATATACAGTAATGTTTATTACTCCAGCAAGCACTCATAACGGCGAAAATAAAAACCGTAATTTCTCACTGAGAAATTATCATGCATTGGTTTAACGTACACTACTATTGGATGATCTGACGCCAACAAACCAATCACCAATCACACACAATGACGTCACGTAGTTTAGTGTTAGCGTTTACGTCTTTCTGGTTTCAGTGTTTAAACTTGTAATAAAATGGTAGTCTAATAAAATTCATTATAGATTTATTTTTTTTTACAGAATAAATAGAACTTTGGGTTTTGAAAATTATCTGTAACCGTGAATAAAATACAAAGTTAAGGCAATACCCAGAACAGTAAAGTAGTTTACGTCATTTCTATATACATGGACGTGTAGCTGATGTAGGATATAATATAATATATTGAAAATAAAGGCTTTAAAAAAAAAAAAAAAAAGCTGGGGTAATAAATAGAATAATAAATGAGTTACCAGTTATTATAAAATTTATGTCCTGAGTGAAATAATTTTCACTTGTTACTTGCTAAAGCTTGGGGGTTTGTTTGGGGGTTACCTATGGTATAAACAGGTTAAAGGTAAAATACACTCAAGCTACAATGTAACATGAAAACTTGATAATAACCATAAACTGAACCACATCGGACTCTTTGTGTTTGGGCGACTTGAAGAATGGCAAAGACGACACAACCACCACATGGTATTCGACGGTCGATCCGAGGAGACCTCGACTTTCTTTGTAGGTCGGAACACTCAGATCAATAGCAGTGTCTTTATTCTTCAACTCTCTGAAAAAAATAACAACCCATTATTCTTTTCTCTTTCTTTAATGTTATGCAATGGACTTTTCAAAGTAACATTCAAGAATTGTGTACTGGCCATTTATTGTAATAAAATGTTTTGTACGGCTAAGAATTTATGTATTTTGTATTTGAAAATGATAGATCTGCAGGCATCGAAATAAGTCTGAAACGGTCATTCATGAAATGTTTTATTTTACGATGTACTCAACACATTTTATTTACAGTTATATATCGTCGGACACATGGTTAAGGACCACATATATATTGAGAGAGGAAACCCGCTGTTGCCACTTCACGGGCTACTCTTTTCGATTAGCAGCAAGGAATCTTTTATATGCATCATCCCACAGACAGTATAGTACATACCACAGCTTTTGTTACACCTATTGTGGAGCACTGACTGGAACGAGAAATAGCCCAATGGGTCGACTGACGGGGATCGATCCTTGACCTACCGTGCATTAAGCGAACACTTTACCACTGGGCTATGTCCTGCCTCTCAGCAGACAAGATTCAATTTACCAGTAACAAAATCATGTTGTGACATGTCAGTAACAACATCATGTTGTGACATGTCAGTAACAACATCATGTTGTGACATGTCAGTAATAACATCATGTTGTTACATGTCAGTAACAACATCATGTTGTTACATGTCACTAAAGTCGAAAACGGTACTCATTTGTTCTTTTAAAACAAAAACACTTGTAACCTAAACTTTGATCATTTGTGTGCTATTTAAATAAAATTACACAAAGATGAATCTGTACGTGAACAGTGATATTCAAATGAATAACAAATAGCTTATTTGATACGCATTATTATTTATATACATGTAGCCTATACAGTGTACTCACTTACGACCGAAGAAATAATATTATGCCGGTTTAGACAGTTATGATTCTTGCAATATTGGGATCAGAAAATACCAACGTAAATAAAACGATGTGCAAGACGTCTGTGAAAGCAAGGCTAAGCAATGTTTGCATCAGTGATGGGTATAAAGCTGAAAGACATTTGAGTGTACATATTAAAAAACAAACAAAATAAACCCCAAAACCCCCCAATGAAAATCATGATAAACAGGATATTTTGCCGAAAAGCATTTTTGTTGGACTATATAGTAATGGTACTAATGCACCAATTCTGTAATTGTCAAATGCCAAATGGCCCCAATATTTTGGAATAAAACACAATTTTAAAAGTGTCAATATCAATTTTACCTGATCAGTCATAAAGAAAAGCATAATGTCATTACCTCACTGTGACTGTAGCTAATGGCATGCTGACAAATTATAACAGGTAACAATTCAAATCGACAATGAAATACGTTCACGCCCACTCCACGGGCGCCGCCATTGTTAATCTGACTTCACAAATATTTCCTCCTTCAATGTACGGCACCAAACTATAACAATAACATCAAATTTCGATTCTCTCAAGTCTTGTCATTAATATCTCTGTCTGTCTGTCTCTCTCTCTCTCTCTCTCTCTCTCTCTCTCTCTCTCTCTCTCTCTCTCTCTCTCTCTCTCTCTCTCTCTCTCTCTCTCTCTCTCTCTCTGCTCTCTCTCTCTCTCTGCCTGTCTCTTTGTCTCCCTCGGGGCGGGACGTAGCTCAGTGGTACAACGCTCGCCTGATGCATGATCGATCTAGGATCGATTCCCATCGGTGGGTCCATGGGGCTAGTTCTCGTTCCAGCCAGTGCTCCACAACTGGTGTAACAAAGGTCGTGGTATGTACTTATGTACTATCCTGTCTGTGGGATGGTGCATGTAAAAGATCTCTTGCTGCTAATCGAAAAGAGTAGCCCATGAAGTGGCGACAGCGGGTTTCCTATCTCAATATCAATAACTAAAACATCCCCCCTCTCTCTCTCTCTCTCCCCCCCCTCTCTCTATCTCTCTTTCTCTCTCTCTGTTTCTCTGCCTGCCTGTCTGTCTGTATGTCCGTATGTCCGTCCGCCCCTCTCTCGCTCTCTCTCTCTCTCTCTCTCTCTCTCTCTCTCTCTCTCTCTCTCTCTCTCTCTCTCTCTCTCTCTCTCTCTCTCGCTCTCTCCCTCTTTCTCTCTAGTCATGGTGGACACCAAATAGATTTTTAAAATGTCCTAACGTGGACATTCCAAACAAAGTTAAGTTTAATTTTTCTTAAAGGAGCATACCCTAGTTTTTAAACACTGCAGGATATTTTTCACTATTAGAGCCGTTTATGATTGCTGAAATCAAACATTACTTATATTTTATTCAATAGATTACCCATTTCTGTAGAACGGAAGTCTTTCTGGTCATCCTGTTGTTTGTAGTACCAAAAATTGCAGTTTTCATATTTTAAAAAACGAACGTGCGTCTGAGAAGTAACGGTTTATTGATTCGAGTTTTAGTATATTTTAAAGGATATTTCCTGTTTTAACGTCACAGACTCCTCTTTCACTCTATTGTAACTTTATCCAAATGAGTTACATGTTTGTAACTTAGTGTCCATGTTTTTATGGGTTAAAACTAGGGTCTGCACCTCTAACGAAAACTACTAGAGTACATTGATTAATCGATCATCGATTGTTGGATGTCAAACATTTGGTAACTCGTGTCTTAGAGGGGAAACCCACTACATATTTCCATTAGTAGCATATTTTGTATGCATTATTCCAGATAGGATAGCTCGTACCACGGCCTTTGATATACCAATCGTGGTGCACTGGATGTGACGAGAAATAGCCCAATGGGCAAAACAGTTAACATGCCTCACCTTAATGTATTATTATATATATAGCCAGGGGTTATTTTAACCGCATGTGACGTGATGTTAAATAACGACAATACTAGATAGTATTTATTGCCTTTAGGCAAGTCTGCTTCACTTTGTCACGACATGGTAGTATTAAGTTACAACACTGGTGTATACAGCAGGTAGGGACGGGATTAAATAGCTTACGATCAGAGAGAGAGAGAGAGAGAGAGAGAGAGAGAGAGAGAGAGAGAGAGAGAGAGAGAGAGAGAGAGAGAGAGAGAGAGAGAGAGAGAGAGAGAGAGAGAGAGAGAGAGAGAGAGAGAGAGAGAGAGAGAGAGAGAGAGTGAGTGATTGGGTGGGTGAGTGAGTGAGTGAGTGAGTGAGAGTGTGTGTGTATGTATTGACCTTCATAAAAAGGACACTTCAATTTTAAGGGACTGATCCATAAAGTCAGAAAATTACAAGGCACAGACTTAAATAACTCATTGTGACCTCAGGAAAAATCTAGGTAGAAAGTTTATTTTCTTTAACGACACTACTAGAGCACATTGGATTTGGCAATTGGATGGTAATTTTGACATAGTCTTAGAGAGGAAACCCGCTAAATTTTTTATTACATTAATAGCAATTGATCTTTTATGTGCACAATCGCAGGCTGGATAGCACATACCACGGCCGTTGATATATCAGTCGTGGTGCGCTGGCTGAGACAAGAAATAGCCTAATGGGCACACCGATGGGGATCGATCCCAGACCGACCGCGTATCAAGCGACCGTTTTACCACTGGGCTACGTCCCGCCACATGGACAATAACTTCGTTCACATAAAAAGAAAAACAAAAAACAAACCGTTCATATGTTTTTAATTTAACACCCTCGTTGATATAATTTGTATAACATTGTATATTAAATAAAAATATTTTCAAATACAACAGAGTTCATCATTAAACATGGCACCTACATATAAAATTAGCGAATGGATATTAATGTAACTACGACACTTCACACCCCGGCACGATAAACATCGCCTGCAAGTAAAATAAACATCTGAACACATCTATTAAAATATCATCATTTCAAAATATTGCCTCACCACCATTTGTTTTCCCTATTTAAGCCTTTCAGAACTGGGAGAACGATCGTTTCGATCGCGCCTCGCTCATGCACGCAAGTCTAATAATGCGCATTTTGTATTCGCATAATACGTTTCGGACATTTAAAAACCACGAAGCGAATACACGCACACACGCACACACACACACACACACAGTGACAAATATTATTTTACAAATTAAAAAAGCAAGTGTTCAACCCGTAATTATCAACAACGGTATCTATAAAAAATAGACAATGAGTACGATAAGTTAGCGCAGACTTCGACATAAAAACATTTTTGTGCCCGGTGCCCCACGACGGGTATATCAAAAGCTTTGGTGCATGCTGTCCAGCCTGTCCTCTCTTTGGGAAAAGGAATGAATGAATGGATGTTTAACGATACCCCAGCAGAAAAATACACATCGGTTATTGAATGTCACAAAAGATAAATGCACTTAAAAGATCCCTTGATGCTTTATATTTAGGAGTAGCCTATGCAGATACGAGTTTCCTCCCTCCCTCCCTCCCCCCCCCCCCCCCCCCCTCCTCCCCCTCCCCCCTCTCTCTCTCTCTCTCTCTCTCTCTCTCTCTCTCTCTCTCTCTCTCTCTCTCTCTCTCTCTCTCATCTGACGACAAAATGTCGATATAACCACATTAAGCTAGGTAAAGACTAAAAAAAAAAAAAAGGTTTCAGACTATCAACTGACACGACGGAGTTGGCCAACTCGACAGCTGCGATGTAAATTTTCTCCATATCCCAGCTTACGAATGCACCCAGATCACACAGATAATGGGACGTAGTTGTTGTATACGACGAGAATCGAGTTGTAAGAGCGCTCAGACTAGCAACTGGACAGTCGTAGAAGTCGTGAGATCGGCAACCTGGTCAACGTCCGTCGTGACAGTTGGTAGCCTAAACCTAGCATTAGATACGAAATGACTGTAGTACATTGCATAACTTTGATTTCCATGTCCCTGTGTCCGCCAACAACTTAAGTTAATGTTTGATTTGTTGAACAACACCACTAGAATCACGTTGATTAATTAAACAAAGTAAAGTTTGTTTTATTTAACAATGCCTCTAGAGGACATTCATCGGCTATTGGACGTCAAACATTGAGGTCATTCTGGCATATTTCTTTAGAGGAAACCCGCTGCCGCCACATAGGCTACTCTTTCCGATAAGCAGCAAGGGGTCTTTTATATGCACTTTCCCACAGACAGGACAGCACATATCACGGCGTTTGATGAACCAGCTGTGTTGATTAATTAATCTCCGGCTATTGGATGACAAACACTTGTTAATTCTGACACGCAGACTTAGAGGAAACCCACTATATTTCCTCACAGACACGACAGCGCATGCACCACGGCTTTTGATATATCAGTGACAGTCGCAAGGTGCTGTTTGGGACGGGAAAACCCCCAACAACAAAAAAAAACAATAAAAGAATAAGGTTCAATAAAAATATAACTACCAACATAAAAATAAATCCACCAATTTCAGGTAACGTAGTTTTACCCTTCGTACTGCCTGGCGCAGAATCCCTGCAAGATCGGCTCCGAGCTGCGAACCCGGCACTTACCAGTCTTGAACCTGATAGCTTAACTACCGCACCATACCGGCAGTTAATACGACACTTCGTGGTTAATTTACTGACAGCTAAACCATCGCACCACCCAATCTAATTAAAATTAGCTCCACTGGTAGACCAGTAGAGCTAATTTTAATCAGATTGCGCACTACCGCAACCGTTCTCGGTTGATATACTGTTTGAAAGAAAATAAGGATCACACAAATAGTAACAGTAAATAATTATGTTAAAGTTTGTTTGTTTTGTTTGACGACACCACTAGAGCACGTTGATTCATTAATCATCGGCTGTGGGATGTCAGACATTTGGTAGAGCTCTGGTAGGTTATAGTGATAAATAGTCCGGTGGTCACCAAAACGTAATAAATAAATAAATAAAATAATTAATTTAAAAAACGAAAAAACCCCACGAAACAACAATCAAACAAACAAACAACCAAACAAAAAGAACAACGCTAGTTTCCAGCGAATTAAAATTGGTCTACAGTACCGGCCTCGGTGGCATCGTGGTTAAGCCGTCTGATATAAGGCTGGTAGGTACAGGGTTCGCAGCCCGGTACCGGCTCCCACCCAGAGCGAGTTTTAACGACTCAATGGGTAGGTATAAGACCACTACATCCTCTTCTATCTCATTAACCACTAACAACTAACCCACTGTCCTGGACAGACAGACCAGATAGTCGAGGTGTGTGTGTGTGTGGTGTGTGTGTGTGTGTGCCCAGGACAACGTGCTTGAACCTTAATTGGATATAAGCACGAGAATAAGTTAAAAGGAAAAGGTCTACAGTTCCATATGTTCCCTCATTTCTTTCCATAAGTACATTACTTTTACAACATAAACACTGATGATTGGACGGAAAGTAGTTTCAGCATTATCCAATCATGTTTGAAAATAATTTACCGGCCTCGGTGGCGTCGTGGCAGGCCATCGGTCTACAGGCTGGTAGGTACTGGGTTCGGATCCCAGTCGAGGCATGGGATTTTTAATCCAGATACCGACTCCAAACCCTGAGTGAGTGCTCCGCAAGGCTCAATGGGTAGGTGTAAACCACTTGCACCGACCAGTGATCCATAACTGGTTCAACAAAGGCCATGGTTTGTGCTATCCTGCCTGTGGGAAGCGCAAATAAAAGATCCCTTGCTGCCAATCGGAAGAGTAGCCCATGTAGTGGCGACAGCGGGTTTCCTCTCAAAATCTGCATTATATGTCTGACGCCATATCAAATAAAATGTGTTGAAAATAAAACACTTCTTTCTTGAAAATAATTTAATGTATCTACTGTAACCAATCACACGTCTTCTTCTCTTTTTTTTTTTTTTCAAAATGTTTAGTCTGAACAATTGTGTTGCTAGTTCAATGCTGTGTAACAGTTATTGATTCTTCACCAGGGAAGGCGAGTGATCACTCCCGCTCACCTCTCCACACTCGCCTGGAAACTTCATGTGATCGCTCGCCTATCACTATTTAAGGAGAGCGATCTTCGGCTCGCCTTGATTTTGCTGATGGCGAACATTGTGTTACCAAGTCATTCGTTGATTCAGTCATTTACTCATCCATAATAGAAGTGTTACAAAATAATTACACTTTTTACCCAGAATGCAACACCCACAGCCAAAGCACCGATCACCGCTCCGAGGATGACGTGTCTGAGAACAGTCTTCATGTCCTTTGGTATCAGGTATGTACTGAACTCCGTTGTGAGATTGAAAAGGGCGTGCGAGATCCCCAAGTAAATGATTGTTGCTAGGGCGAAGTTGAGTAAATGATAGCCTGGGATGTAGCCAATCAGATGCTTGGCATTCGACTGAAGATACACATGCAGCTGAGACAGGTACGTCTCCAGAGTTATCTTCCCTAGCCACTCGAACATGTAAACGTAATATCTGCGTAGAAACGGAAACGAATTCCGCAAAACAATGAAAACGACGATGGGGATGAAAGAGGTGTATGGGTGGATTCTGTTGTAAGCGAACTTGTCTTTCCCCATGAAGAGGACGTACCAAGAGACGCCCACAAGACACGCAATCAGCACTAGGGCCATTTTCATGGCCCATTTCGTGTATTTCTCTCTAGCGCTCGCCGACGTTTCCTCCACGAACTTGATAAAAGACTCAAAATGTGGGTAGTTGTAGGCGCACAGCATCCCGACGAAACAGACCCAGTGATCGAGACCCACACGGAAAGTCCACTCGTGCATCATGTTGTATTTCCGTTCGCGGTAACCGAGGATCACCTGGAGCGGGCGGAATATAACGGGCGCGACCCCGGGCACGTCGAAAATGAGGGCGTTACAGACGAAGTAGACGGCAAACTTGATCGCCATCTTGAAGCGGTGTTCGTTCCACGAGGAGAGAACTCCCATGAAGACATACACGGTGAAGAACCAGTAGGTGTGCATGGCGCAGATGTAGTACAGCATGTATTGGTTGTCAGTCACCATGACGACGAATATCACCAGAAAGTTGAGTCTGAAGAGCATTTTGAGCATGCGCCAGAAAGAGAAGTCCTTCCGCAACCAGAAAAATGAGAAGTTCCCTGAAAGAATTAAACAAAAAATCAGTATAAGTAATAATTTGAATAATAATGAAAAAATAAATAATAATAAAAATAAATATTACATAAATGTCATATATAGGTAACTTTTTACAACCGGACCATCCCTAGATCCCTAAATGGCTGAAGAATCTATCTATCTATCTATATAATATAATATAATATAATATATACTGAACTGAGAAGATGCAGACAGATCTGGCCTGACACTTCTAAAACGTCTGAACTCAAGACTAATAGAGTCTTTGACTTTATCGTCATGGCAACGCGATATACATTGCATGCGTGTGACGTCATTTGAAATTGATTCTTGACTAAACGTTTTATAAGCACAGTCCCTGAAAGAATACGCGCACTTTGAATAAGACAGAATATAACCATCTCTTTATTCTTCCAATGTCCTAGGTTCAGTAATCTATGCACTAAATTAATACAATATTATTACCAAAGGCGTCCAAGTGTTTTCAAAATTTTAATTACTGGTATATATAATGTACAGGGGAGATAACTGAGGAATGAACTTGTCCACCAAAATATAAATAAGATTTCTATATTTGCATAGTAACGAAAATACAGTGAAAATATGACTTTTCACCGAATATCACTTTTATGGTTTCTGCAGATCTATATATTTTCATGGCTATGGACATAATATTATTCTTGTGATTTGTATGCCAGAAATAAAACATTTAAGGTTGGTCCGCCCTCACCCCAATTTTTGGCCAAACAACACATGTTACAGAATACACACACACACAAACAGCAAACTTATCCTGTCCACCTGTCAAAAACAACAACTGGTGTCAAGATCGAAGGGTAATTGTGTACCGTGTTTATTGTTAGTAAAATACGGTATGGTTATTTTGTTTTCTTTTTCGAGTTTATTGTTGGTTAAATACGGTATAAGTGAAATTTTGTTGCGATTATCTGTGTGGATGTGCTGTAGTGAACGAGGACACGTATTGCACGGGCTTTTGGTTTGGTTGCTTGTTCAAAACAGTGTGTTCTGTGTTAATCGAGGCACGAATATGTTGGCGATTTTATTTTACAAGAAAGGATTTGTGCTCCGAAGATTGGCGTGAGTTTGAAAGCGTTATTGTATTTTTTTTAAATTATTATTATTATTATTATGAAGATTCATTAAGCGACAAATCCATGTTTTAAAAACTTTAACATTAATTCTGGGTGGAATTTAAAAGATTACAAAACATTTCTGTTGCCAAAGGGGCGAGACATAGCCCAGTGGTAAAGCGCTTGATGCGCGGTCGGTCTGGGATCAATCCCCGTCAATGGGGCCCATTGGGCTATTTCTCGCTCCAGCCAGTGCAACACGACTGGTACATCAAAGGCCGTGGTATGTGCTAGCCTGTCTATGGGATGGTGCATGTAAAAGATCCCTTGCTGATAATCGAAAAGAGTATCCCATGAAGTGGCGACAGCGGGCTTCCTGTCTCAATATCTGTGGTCCTTAACAATATGTCCGACGCCATATAACCGTAAATAAAATGTGTCGAGTGCGTCGTTAAATAAAACATTTTCCTCTCTCTTCATCATATATCGGGAATTGTGAAATTACAGCGCCACCGTTGTGTTGGCCAACTTTGTCGTGGCAGTTGATAGTTTTCTTAATCTAGCATTACTCAATCCCGCATTGCTGGCATGACTATGCCCTATAACCGTAAATGAAATGTGTTGAGATACATTGGTCAATATTATACACGGGCGTACATAGGATTTTGAAAAGGTGGGTTCCAAAATAGATTGCAGAGATATTGGGCATATATTTCTATGTTGAGTAAATATAATAATGTCAGATATATTAAATTATATAAAAAAGCGATTTCGTACGCCCATGTTATATTTAAAATCACTGTAGGGAATTCCAACACGGCCACGTGGCAAATTCAAATGAGTATGTGTCTAGAGACTTGTCACACGCGCACGCGCGCGCGCGCACACACACATTTTTTCTCTTTCATCAAGTGTCACATGGCATAAGCTGGGGTGGGGGTTCGGACTAACGCCCCGCTTAAGCTACACACCTTTTTATTATTGTTATTTTTACAGTGCAATATTAGACTTGTAGACAAAAGTTCATATTCCGTCCCCACCCACTACCGATTTAGCCCACGCTACGCCCCTGTATCATCTTGTGACATATTTTTTTCATAGTGTTTACTTAACTGTGTAATAAAATGAAACTGTAACTTGTTATGTTGTGCAACAGATGTTAATAGATTTGTGTGTTGTCGCAAATCTTTCCGGTGTGGTGATCGATTGACAGGTAGTCTGCAGGTATCGATCACGTACTCGGTAGACGGTTCTTCTGAAACATTTAACGTGTCAATCATCTAGCCTGGCTTAATTTACTTCTCTCGAGATTTCATATAGTCAAAGGCAAAAGAAACGTCTTGAAAAAGTAATATGTCTCGGCTTATGTCTCTCTCAGTATCCCGTCTGTTTCTCACTCTTAAGTTTCTGCTTCTGTCTCTCTCTCTCTCTCTCTCTGTCTGTCTCTCTGCCTGCCTTTGTCTGTCTCTGTCTGTCTCTCTCTCTCTCTCTCTCTCTCTCTCTCTCTCTCTCTCTCTCTCTCTCTCTCTCTCTCTCTCTCTCTCTCTGTGTGTCTGTCTCTGCCTTTGTCTGGCTCTGTCTGTCTATCTCTGCCTCTATCTCTGCCTCTATCTTCACTCTGTCTGTCTGTCTGTGTGTCTGTGTGTCTGTGTCTGTCTCCGTCTCTCTCTGTGTGTGTCTCTCTCTGTGTCTGTCTCTGTCTCTCTCTCTGGCACTTTCTTTCGGAATGCATGCAGATATCTCTCTAGATATCCACTAGTGTGATACTATGATGTCTACGTACGCGTACTGTATCTGTATAGTATAAATATTATGCGTCTGTGTGTTTAATGTCTTTGTGCGTGCTTAAGTGATTTTTACAGTGCAATACTAAGCTGTTCATATAGGCGTTCTGGGAAATAGTAAACAAAAGGGACCGCCAAGTTCGAATTCGAACCCACACCCAAGTTCAGAAACAACCGCGTCCAGATATTTTAGCATTCTCCCAAGGGGGAGGGTGGTGGTGGTGGTGCTGTGCCAGTGTCATCCTAAGTGGAGGATGCCAGACCAGTTTTTACAGGGGTGACAACAAAGTCGACCTGAAGGGAGTATGCTATGTCAGTGTTTACAGGATTGACATCGTAGAAATACTTTTAGTCGGAAACATCTTACAATGCAACTAACCCAGGAATGTGCCATAAACTTTCATAATACAGTTTATATTTTTTTTAATAGTTGACACACATTGTGCATGGTGGGTTGGGGTTTTTTTTGTAAGTGTTTTATTGACTTTGGTTATTAAAAAGCTGTCATAATAGGTCCACCTTAAAGAATATGTGGAGTAAATTGGATTTTGCACCAAATGCCGAATTATGATGTATAGTAGGCCCTATTATTTATTAAAAATGTGTACCAGGAAAAACTAAGTTTTCTACCATTTGTTTTGTTCATTTTATGTCAAGTTTTCGGCTGTAGGCTATAGCTAAATGTTACATTAAAAAAAAAAATCGGAAGTATTTTTCGTCCTTTGTATTAATCAATATTATGTTTACATGATGCAGACGTAACAGTGGCTGCCTTATTGGAACTTGCCATCAAATTCATTGCTGTCACTTGTTTGTCTGGCAGGTATTACTATGCCGGTTACGTGACGGCACATCGACCGGCAGTAGTGCAGTAATAAAATCTGGATTGTATAGTAGTATAAACAGATTTTATGGCTATACCATCACGGTATTTTTTTTCCGTTTTAAAACGAATTTTATATAAAGTGTTATATTGAAATTGGTTTCCGGCATACTTCGTGATTCACCAGAATCAATTCGTATACCCTCGGCATAATCCCGAATGTTTTCAAATTCTTTTTAAATCACTGGCATGATTTTGCAAGTAAGGTTTTGATTGGTCGAATGAAAGGTCAACTGGACATGAGCTCCAACGGGCTGCTGTTAGATCCACATGTAACAGTGGAGTTAATTTTAATTAGATAGAATTCTAACAAAACCCGGAACAAAATCGGGCAGCGCAAAAATCCGGAATTCCGGATAAATCTGGAGGATTCTCATCTATGGACAACGAAGTCGTCCTAAGGGGAGGATGCTATGTCAGTGTTTACAGAGGTGACAACGAAGTCGTCCTAAGGGGAGGACGCTATGCCAGTGTTTACAGAGGTGACAACGAAGTCGTCCTAAGGGGAGGAGGCTATGTCAGTGTTTACAGAGGTGACAACGAAGTCGTCCTAAGGGGAGGACGCTATGTCAGTGTTTACAGAGGTGACAACGAAGTCGTCCTAAGGGGAGGACGCTATGCCAGTGTTTACAGAGGTGACAACGAAGTCGTCCTAAGGGGAGGACGCTATGTCAGTGTTTACAGAGGTGACAACGAAGTCGTCCTAAGGGGAGGATGCTATGTCAGAGGTGACAACATTGTCGTCCTAAGGGGAGGACGCTGTGCCAGAGTTTACAGAGGTGATGCCAGAGTTTACAGAGGTGACAACGAAGTCGTCCTAAGGGGAGGAAGCTATGCCAGAGTTTACAGAGGTGACAACATTGTCGTCCTAAGGGGAGGACGCTATGCCAGTTTACAGAGGTGACAACATTGTCGTCCTAAGGGGAGGATGCTATGCCAGTGTTTACGGAGGTGACAACATTGCGATGCAAGTTTACAGGGGTGGCAACATTGTCATCCTAAAGGGAGGATACTGTGCCAGACGGGTGACAATGCCAGCGTTTGCACGGGTGACAATGGCGCTATGTCGGTGCATGGTTTCTGGATTATGGTAGCCTCACTCTCATGGGTAGTGATATTCAATGTTGGGATAGTAAAAAAAACCCTAATATTGCCATGCCCGGCGGCTAGTGAAGCAAAACGATCAAATGTGCATGTGCCCCCCCCCCCCCCCCCCCCCCCTTCAGATATTTTGCTTTATATTTGCTTAATAATAGTGTAAAAGAGTGTAAATATAAAAGTGTGCCCCCACCACTTTTTGGCACCTTCCTACGCTCGTGATTGTATTAATTTAAAGTAAATTAGGGCTAGTGAATTTTTAATCGTGCCTAGTAAAAAAAAATTAAATCAATGATCCTTTAACTAGTCGATTTTATAAAAACTCTAGAAGGCCGGCAGCGTTTACCGGGGTGGCAGTGAACTCACCGAAACCCGTCATCCAGACGTAGCAGGCGATGTAGAGTCTGATCCAGTTGTACCACTCCTTGGCGGCGAAGTAGTGATACCAGACGAACATCACCTGCATCCATCCCTTCCACTCCTCCGTCTGGTTCCTAGGGCAAACGCACAAACTCAATCACCAATCACAGATCTCCACATTAAAAACAAAAACTCCCCAACCCTCCGCCCCCCAAAAAAACAAAAAACAACAACCCACCGGTGGGTGGGAAGTGATTAATTCCCCCTCCTCCAAGCTAATGCTAGACTCAAACTGTCAACTGTTATGAGGGGCGGGACGTAGCCTGATGCGCGGTCGGTTTGGGATCGATCCCCGTCGGTGGGCCCATTGGACTATTTCTCGTTCCAGCCAGTGCATCACGACTGGTATATCAAAGGCCGTAGTATGTGCTATCCTGTCTTGTGGGATGATGCATATAAAAGATCCCTTGCTGCTAATCGAAAAGCGTAGCCTATGAAGTGGCGAGAGCGGGTTTCCTCTTTCAATATCTGTGTGGTCCTTAACCATATGTCTGTCATAATATAACCGTAAAATAAAATGTTGAGTGCGTCGTTAAATAAAACATTTCCTTCCTTCCTTCCGTCGGTGGGCCCATTGGACTATTTCTCGTTCCAGCCAGTGCATCACGTCTGGTATATCAAAGGCCGTGGTATGTGCTATCCTGTTTTGTGGGATGATGCATATAAAAGATTCCTCGCTACAAATGGAAAAATGTAGCGGGTTTCCTCTTGAGACTATAAAAATTACCAAATGTGTGACATCCAATAGCTGATGATTAATATCAATGTGCTCTAGTGGTGTCGTTAAACAAAACAAACGTTTTTAACTGTTACGATGAAGGTGGTCAACTTGACGGCTAAGTTGTAATTTCCCCCAACTCCCGACTTAGACGGGTGCGCTCAGATTAAAGGGACATTCCTGAGTTTGCTGCATTGTAAGATGTTTCCGACTAATAAAATAATTCTACGATTAAACTTACATATTAAATATATTTTCTTGTTTAGAATATCAGTGTGTGTATATTCAATGTGTTTCTGGTCGTCTTAATATTTGTAAGAAGCCCAAACTGGATTTTATCTTCAAATAATTTCGTACGTACGAAAAAACTATATTTTAAGAAATATGATGAAATTTAACCTAGTACAAATATTTCAACGATCAGAAACACGTTTAATATACAGCCACTAATATTTTATGCAGAAAAATATATTTGATATGCAATTACAATCGTTAAAAAGTCTGTTAGTCGATAACATCTTAAAAACTGCAGCAAACTCAGGAATGTCCCTTTAATAACTAATGGGGTTATACGACGAGAATCGAGTTGTAAGAGCGCTCAGACTAGCAACTGGACAGTCGTAGAAGTCGCGAGAGAGAAAGTTGTCCAACTGTGTCGTGGCAGTTGGTAGTCTGACACTAGCATAAGGATATGGGGAGCCAATTAAGATATTACCAAGTTGATTCAGTATAAATTTACCTGTTAAGAGTAACTACCCCAAATAAAATGAACAGCCCCCCCCCCCCCCCCCCCGCAAAAAACAAAACAAAAACAAACAACCACAAAACACCAACAAACAAAACAAAACCCTAAGCATTCTGAGACTACTGCTAAAGCAATACATGTCCTCATACAAGGTCCATACATTTTTCGCATCTCCAAAGTTCAAGGGCCATAACTTTGTGTCAGAATAGGTAAATCACCATGAAAGTCAAACAATATGTAACTTTGAATAATTTTGAATCACAAAACCGTATTCCATGCTCAAAATCATATCTGACCAAGGCAGTCGAAAGGATGTCCCATTGGGCTATTTCTCGTTCCAGCCAGTGTACCACGACTTGTGTATCAAAGGTCGTGGTATGTACAACCCTGTCTGTGGGATGGTGCATATAAAAGATCCCTTGCAGTTAATCGAAAAGAGTAGCCCATGAAGTGGCGACAGCGGGTTTCCTCTCTTAATATCCGTGTGGTCCTTAACCATATGTCTGACGCCATATAACCGCAAATAAAATGTGTTGAGTGCGTCGTTAAATAAAACATTTCTTTCATAATAAATCGGTTTATTTCGGATTCTTACGAAAGTAAAATTCCGCGTGATCTGAAAATGTAAATAATACTTGCATCAAAGTTCGACGACTGACAAACCGAGCATCTAAAACTGCACATGGGAGTGCGCGAAATCGCCTTAAAATGGGGTAGGGTTGCACTAGAGGAAGCTCGGCACACACAGATGAGTCGAGACCACACATTCACATCGACAGATAATTTAGAAAAGGTACAACTAGAAGCTGCAAGGGTAATCACTGGCATGCCTAAATTTGCTTCACGTAATTCGCTATATATTGAAACCGGTCTTACAACACTTGGTGAAAGGAGAGAAAAAAACAAAACTCTGTACAATGTTTAAAATAATGAAAGGAATGACTCCCGATTTCTTAACTAATTGTATTCCACAAAGATTAGAAGAAAGGGTTCCTTATATGTTAAGAAATCGGGAGGACATATCTACACCTTTTGCTAGAACCTGCTTATTAAAATCATCATTTATTTATTCAGCAATTGATTTATGGAATAATTTAAGCCCAGCAATTAAAAAGTGTGAAACAATATCGTCTTTCAAAAAAGCAGTAACACCAGTGGTAAATAAAATTCCATATTATTTTTCCTGTGGAAAAAGAATAGAAAATATATTGCATACTAGATTACGACATGAATGTAGCCCTTTAAACGCCGAGTTGTACAAATGTGGACTTAACCATAGACCCTTCATGTAACTGTGGATACAGATTAGAAAACAATATCCATTTTGTCTTACAATGTAAACAATATGAACAGAGACTGATTCTATGTAATTCCTTGCAGCTTTTTCAACCAATAGATTTACAGTCACTGTTATATGGTAGAAGCACATTAAGCGATGCCAATAATAAAGAAATATTTACTTATGTTCAAATATATATATATAAACCTCATTCTTTTGATTAATGAAGTATTATTTAAATTACCATAAGGATTATTTGTAAATGTGATAGCGAATTTAACTGCACGTGATGTACTATTTGTGTAATCTTTTGTATCATATTTGTTTTTCTTTCCTTCACATTCTTTTGTATATAATACATTTCCTTACACTGGTTATCCTTGAATGTATACATGTAGTTTATATTTACAGCTATGTAATATAGGTCGCCATGTATATTGTATGTATATAGAAGAGGGCCTCGTAAGTTGTCAAACTTGTGCCCAATTATTTTGTTCTTTGTACAATAATATGTTTGCAACAATCGACAGTGGTATCGTTGTGGTGGCGAACTAGCTATGCACGTGGGGGCAAACTACCTGGGGGCGAACTGGCGTGTGGGCGAAACGTCTGGTACCTTCCGTAATTCACCGTCGAAATTCGTAATTTGCCGAGGTCTTCCAAACGACTTACCTGTTGAGTATTTTGTCGGGCGTCGACCGAATGGTGAAGGCACAACCAACGAGAAACAGAATGAAGACGAGGAAGAGGAATTCATCTCGATTGTACTTCCGCTCCAATGCAGGGAATACCTGATCAAACAAATGTAATACTAGTGTTATTACGTACGTGTGTTAACAATTTCAAGACATACGAATGACAGCTCCTAGGTGATGACAAGGTCACCAGTGCCATGCATCCAATGAAAACCACGGTGGAAATATATTACACTGTGACGTAGAGTTAACCTGCCAATCATGTGTCTGTAAAAATAGACAGAATTTTGAAATTAGCAATTAGTAAAAGAAATTAGTAGGATTAAAAAATGAAAATTAATTGACTGCTCGGCCGAATATTTATATAATTTGGAGCATTTTAGAAGGACAGTCCAAAAATAAATACGAGAAAGAAGAGAGGATCGGACTATTTAATAATATTATAAAAAAAGAAGCAATTTCGACATAAAATTTTGAAGAAGGTCTAAAAGTTTAAAGTCTGATCTATAAGGTCCGGGCCGGGTGTGTGTGTGTGTGGGGGGGGGGGGGGGGGGTTGGAGGTGGGCGGAATTTGGAATATGAATTTAGTAGTTAGGTCAAAGACCAAAAACCAAAATGAGCTTCAAACATTTAAGTCCAAACAATAAAGTTAAGAATGCTCGACCGAAACGGTTTTAAGGTGATTTGAGCAATTTAGACGGGCTGCCAAAATAAACTGAGCAATTTAGACGGGCTGCCAAAATAAACTGCGTTGGACTGTTTACAAAAAAATAAACATAACATTTTTGAACTGCTCGTTGATACATTTTAAAATAACTTGTTGTGAGATAAATGGTATCTAACGGCCACTCATGTATTATTCTCTATATAAACAACTCGTTGTGAGATAAATGGTATCTAACGGCCACTCATGTATTATTCTCTATATAAACAACTCGTAAGATAAATGGTATCTAACGCCACTCATGTATTATTCTCTATATATACAACTCGTAAGATAAATGGTATCTAACGGCCACTCATGTATTATTCTCTATATAAACGACTCGTTGTAAGATAAATGGTATCTAACGCCACTCATGTATTATTATTTATATCTCGCGTTAACTCATTGCTTACATCATAAGACATTTTTCAGCTATTGGATTTTAAAGAAAGAAAGAAAGAAATGTTTTATTTAACGACGCACTCAACACATTTTATTTACGGTTATATGGCGTCAGACATATGGTTAAGGACCACACAGATATTGAGAGGAAACCCGCTGTCGCCACTACATGGGCTACTCTTTCCGATTAGCAGCAAGGGATCTTTTAGTTGCGCTTCCCACAGGCAGGATAGCACAAACCATGGCCTTTGTTGAACCAGTTATGGATCACTGATCGGTACAAGTGGTTTACACCTACCCACTGAGCCTTGCGAAGAACTTACTCAGGGTTTGGAGTCGGTATCTGGATTAAAAATCCCATGCCTCGACTAGGGATCCGAACCCAGTACCTACCAGCCTGTAGGACTATGGCCTAACCACGACCGGTTAAATGATATTTTAAATGCATTTAAGTACAGTATACGTCCGTGTTTGTGTATTCAGTGTTTCTAACATAGTCCTAATCAACCAAGCTACAAACTTAATTTGTGGCGTCGTTAAATAAAACAAACTTTACTTTACTTTACTTTACTTTACTTTACTTTGCCTCGTACGATGAATACCAAAGGGAAAAGGTGCGCAGTTTTGATTGAAGGAAATTTGACGGATTTTTTTTATTGGTCCTCCGAATGGAAAAGGGGCCGTAGGCTAGACAAATCTTACCTTTATATAGTCACACAGAAAATAGTATCCCATGATGACACCAAATATGATAGTACTTCGTAAAAGATCATCAATGTTTGGTGAAGGTTTTACATCGGTGTTAGTCCGCGCTGTTATCACGCCTTTCTTAGAACTACCCGTTTTCACCCCGGCATTAATCCCAGGGGTGCCGTCTCTAACGGAATTCGTATTGTGCGCACCATCCAGCCCCGCTTCAGGGTCCGGATCCGGAATCGGGATATCGCGGTGTTTCGTAAATTTTCGGATAAGATAGATGATTGTGACGGCGACGAAGATGACAAACAGAGCGAGCTGGACAATAGTGGGATCACGATGTATCGGTTTCATGGTACTACTTTTCACAATGTGTTCCTCCGTATGGTGCTGCCCGAGTGAAGTGGTCCGAGTAGTGTTGTCAAACCGGCTCATATCTTTAACTGCTTTTCTAAGTAATCGTTCCATGATGTAAAATAATCACTGAAATAGAATAAGAAAAACGTTAAAAGTTGGTTTTGTTTAACGACACCACTAGAACACATTGATTTAGAATAAGAAATGCGGGTTTGGAACAGAAACTATATTTGAGGTAGTGGCGTAGCCGGGGCAGTGTGAGTGGAGCCATTCCAACTCCCACCCACCCATCACACCGTTTCCCCCATCGCCATATTTTATATTTGCCTGTCACCCCGTAACAGGAGTAAGGGGCCATTCATATATTTCGTAACGCACTAGGGGATCGAAGGCTGTATATCCAAACGTTATGTAGCGATGCAGAAGACGAGTGGTTTTACTGAACAGCGTTACGTAGCACAATTCATTTGTTATGTTGTGGTGTGGTGTGGTGTGTAGCACAATTCATGTTATGTTATGTTGTGGGGTGTGGTGTGGTGTGTTGTGTGTTGTGGTGTTGTCCCTTGCTTGTTTTAGCATGGTGCAGCACCATACCTCAATAGGCTAGTGCCATCCTGCCTTAATCAGCGCCATGCTGCCCTGAGATTAAAGCAGCCTTTTTCAGTAATTAATTCTAAAATTGTCTATAAAACACCAAAAAAGGTATTAATAAAATATGTCATATCTTTTGCCATTCATTTATTAAAGCAAACACATAAATTACATTAATGTTTATTTCAATTAATGTTTGTCTATTTTTAATGAAATACAAGTGCCCCGAAAATGGTGAAAATGCCCCCAAAGTGTTATATTATAATATATTATGTTATATTATATTATTATTATTATATTATATTATATTATATTATATTATATTATATTATATTATATATTGTTGCATTGCATTACGTATTATATATTATGTATTATATATTGTATTATATATTGTATTATATATTGTATTATGGATTGGATTGGATTGGATTGCATGCAGTGCGTAGTGCAGTGTGCGATGCGGTGTGGTGTGGTATAATATATAATATAATAATATAATATATAATACAATAATATAATACATAATATAATATAATATAATATATTATAATATATTATAATATATATATAATATATTATATAGTCTTATTCAACTTACTGTGCTAGCACAACAAATATGCTATTCAACCTGAGTCATACCTACACACTGCAGAATTCTCTCCCTTGCCGGATATGCGCAATGCTATCCTTGCACGGGCTACCTGTAACTTCATTCTCAATTCTGCAGTCCACCTGTTAACACCTGTTAAGCTTTGGCAAAAAGTTTTCTTTACTTGTAATTTTGTGTTTTTTTTTTTTTTTTTTTTTTTTTGGTTGAACTTGACATACGGTTGGTAGTTGGGAATTCGGTGTTGAATTTACCATGTCCGACGCGAGTTCGTTGACAGCTAGCGCACGGAAAGTTTGTGCGCGAGATGGTTGTCCATTTCTTTTACGTCGTAAAGACACACACGTGTTGTGTCCGGACTGTCGGTCTTGTTCTCAAGACCGTCAGTGTGAGATCTGCGCCACGTGGTCTCCTGACCAGTGGGTTCGGTTCGGTTCGCAGACTCAGGTTTCGGGTACCAGCAAAATCTTGTCGTCTGCTTCGGCAGTAGTCGGCAAGTCGGACTTAGTGGGTAGGTCCCATAAGTCTGTAGACACTTCTAAAAGTGTCCGGAAAGTGGGGAAACACAAGGGTGTTTCTTCTTCGGTCCGTGTTACGAGTACAGTTACAGATACTTCGGGAGCGCCCCCCCGGGCTCCTATTGTGACCGTGGTACGTGAGCCGTCTTCGTTAGTGACGGCGCCTTCTTCTGTTTGTGTGGCTTCGTCGCGGGCGTCGCCATCGTCGTTACGGTTACCTTTACAAACAGAAGGGGGGCAGGGTGGAGTCGTCGCGGCACCGGTTTTGACGACTTCATCGGTTACCGAGCACATGCACTCCGTTGTGCATAGGTCCACTGCTTCGTCCGCAGAGCAGGTGGCCCCGACTTTGCCTTCGATTGCTGACAGTCGCTTCGGCACCTCAGCATTCTCAAGGCCCGAGGAGAGTTCTGCCAGTTTGCTTCGAACTGAGCCAGTTGTTCCGATGCCGGGATCCGTCTCTGATGGCATCCCGACCGATGTTTACCGTTGGGTGGAGGACTCATCCCGTTTGGGTCCTCCGTTTGCATATGTTTACCCCAAGGGTCCGGTGACTTCGGTAGCAACGGACATCTCCTCACAGTTTGCACCGTCTTTGGTCCCTACCTCTTCGACTTTACTCGATAGAGGACGAGGTTCGCGCAGATACCCCTCGGTTGGGGGTACTCTGTGGCCGCAAACTCCGACCGTTCCGCACTTGGCGCAGGAACGACCGTTAGGCTTTCAGGAAACGTTGTTTCGGAGTTTTGTGGAATTTTTGAACGCTTCGCCTCAGTTGGGATCATTGCTTTCGCAGACGGGACCGACGGGTGCGGCTCCCATTCCCCCCCCCCCCCCCCCCTGGTTTTCCGCCAAAACCAGCAGAAACTGCGTCTCGACAGCAGTTTGACGATGCAGTTAGGGATTGTCGTTCGGTTCCTATTGTTTCCGTCTCGGGAGACGCTGCCCCAGGGGCGTCTCGATTAGGGGGAGGAGTCCATATCGATCTTCGGGATCCAGTGGACAGTGAC
This sequence comes from Gigantopelta aegis, assembly GCF_016097555.1. Classification (NCBI taxonomy): domain Eukaryota; kingdom Metazoa; phylum Mollusca; class Gastropoda; order Neomphalida; family Peltospiridae; genus Gigantopelta; species Gigantopelta aegis. Next base: position 41,183,231 of record NC_054705.1, on the reverse strand, counting down.
CTGGCTTCAGAGGAAGCGTCGGTTGGACCGGATTCTGTCGCTGACCCAGCTCTCTCTCACTTCGGTTCGGAGGTAGAGGAGGAGTGCGATTATCCGGCGGTTCTGGCTTTTGTCAGGGACCAGGTCCGACAGGTATGCGGGGACGCTATACCTCAGGTTGAGGCCCAGCCTACATTCAAGGGTGTCTCCTTCGGGAACCGTTCTTTGAATTTGGTCACTCCTCGTGAGGAGTCGGGTTTACCACTTGCACAGGAGGCGCACAGTTCACTTTGTGACATTGATGTGTTGATCACTGGCAGTGATCGTATCCTGGGAGTGGGTGTTGATGAGTACCCAACGGCACTGCCTACGGGGAAAATCCTAACGGGAGCGCGCATTTTTCGTGCCGACTCCTATGAGACGTTGGGGGCGGATTTTCTCGAACATCCGGCGGTCGTTCCCGCTAGTGTCCGAGCCGCTTGTTCCCCATCGCCGCATGTGTGTCATTGCCAATCGCGGATCTGGAATCGTTCGAACGGCTGGCTAAGTCAATGTTCCAGGTTAATAACCATTTAGGTACGTTCCTATTTGGCTTGGATAAGGCTGTCGAGAGCCTTCCCGCGATGGCGAAAGGCTGTTTGGAGGCTGCGTCAAAAGCCTCTAAGCATATCGCTCAGTTATCTGGCCGATTGTTTGCGAACAGTCTTTTGTTACGGTGTGACCATTACCTGGCGGGTTTGAGTGCGTCAAACGTTGCGAAGACGTTTTTTTCGTACACGTTCGGTACGGGAAAATTTACTTTTCGGTCCCGATTTTAATATTGTCCTAGACAAGGATTTGTCGCGACCAGTCCCGAACACTCGACCCTCAACCTCTGGTAAACGTCGGTCCACGTTTTCGGGGTTCAAGCCTCCTCCTGTAAAAAAGGCTGCTTTTTTACAGTCGGCTCAGATCCCTAGGGTTCCTGACACTAGGAGGCAACCAGGTAACAACCCGTCTTCCGCTAAGCGAGGACGCAAACGTCGTACTGCGTTCCGTTCTCAGTCCACCAAAGGCGTTGCGCCTACGGGTGGTAAGCGGTTGGGGTGAGGGTACGTGAACGATCGGCAGTTGCTTTCGGAGGTACCGTTAGCAAACATACCCGTGGGGGGCAGGCTCCGCCATTTCCTTCGAAATTGGTGCAAGCTGCCTGGTCTCGACCCCTGGGTTCTGTCGGTCGTTCGACACGGTTACAAAATACCCTTTTCTTCGAGCCCCCCTCTTACTTCCACTCCGAGAATGCCGCCGTTACCGTCCGCGGATCGGCGCGTTTTAGTGGAGAGTATGATTGCCGAGTTTCTCGACAAAGGGGCCATCCAGAGAGTCAGTCTGGACACTCCGGGATTTTATTCTCATCTTTTCTTCGCCCGGAAGAAAAATGGGGAATGGAGACCAATCCTAAATTTGAAGCCACTGAACGTCTACGTCGATGTTCCTTCCATGAAAATGGAAACGGTTCATTCGGTCCGGAACCTGCTTCAAATTGGGGAGTGGGCTGTGTCGATCGATCTGAAAGACGCATACCTCCATGTCCCGGTGCACAAGGCGTTTTGGAAGTTTCTGCGCTTCCTGTTCGACGGGAAAGCGTACGAGTTTCGTGTGCTTCCGTTCGGTTTGGCGACGAGTCCCCATGCTTTTACACGTGTGGTAAAAGCGGTGGTAGGTCATGTTCATTTGTTAGGGGTTCGAATGCATACCTATCTGGACGATTGGTTGATCCCAGCTTCGTCGCAACAGGAGTGTCAGACCAATGTCGGGTTGGTTTTGGACACGATCCTCCAATTGGGTTTTATTCCCAATTGGGTGAAATCGGAGTTAACGCCGGCTCAGATTTTCACATATCTCGGAGTGGTCTTCGATCTTGTGGTAGCGTCGGTTCGTCCCACCGATGCGCGTATCCACAATTTCCAAACGTCGGCGCGACGTTTGATGGGGGAGCAAAGTACTACGGTACGATCTCTCCACGTGGTGTTGGGCCACCTCGAATCTCTGGCCTCATTGATCGTGCGGTTCAGCCGATTCAAACGACCACTCCAGTGGCATTTGTCCCCACGGTGGGACGGTCACAATTGGGACACGATAGTGCCTCTGGGCCCATGGTTCATTCATCCGATACAGGAGTGCCTGTCGGACAAGTGCATGTCCCTATCGGTTCCGTTGCACCCCCCTGCTCCGGATCTGATCCTGTTCACGGATGCGTCGCTGCACGGGTACGGGGCGCATCTGTTGGATCAACACATTTCAGGGGTATGGAATCTCTCCGAGAGGAAGCTTCATATCAACTGTTTGGAGATGGAGGCAGTGCATCGTGCCTGTCTTCATTTCCGGTGTGTTCTTCGACACCGTCGAATTCTGTTGAGATGCGACAATACGTCGGTAGTGGCATATCTCAATCGTTGGGGTGGAACCAAATCGGAGACTTTGGGTCGCAAAGCTCTTGCGATTTTGGAATTCTGCGACCAACTAGGGACCACTCTGTGGGCGAAACACATTCCTTCATCGGTGAATGTGTTAGCAGATGCCCTCAGTCGACATACCCCTGTTCAGACGGAGTGGATGTTGAACAAAAGGGTGGTCGCAGCGGTTCTTCGGGTGTGGGGCAGTCCACAGGTGGACATGTTTGCCACACGGTTGAACAACCAATTGCCGGTGTTCGTGTCCCCGGTACCGGACACATTGGCGTTGGAGTACGACGCGTTAAGTATGGATTGGACGGGACTGGATTTTTATGCCTTCCCTCCTCCTGTCTTACTCGGCAAGGTGTTGACCAAAGTGGTCCAGGAACCTTGTCACGTGACGTTGATAGCTCCTCTGTGGGTGGCGCAGCCCTGGTTTCCACAGCTCCTGTCACTGTTAGTGGCAGTCCCGTTCCGATTACCAGTGTTGTCCGATCTACTCAGCCAGCGACTGAGTCAGACGGTGTGGCATCCGAAGCTGGAGGTCTTCCGGTTTCACGCGTGGAGGTTATCAGGGCTTCCTTGCGACGCAGAGGTTTTTCGACAAGAATTGCGCATCTCGTCTCTTCAGCAAAGCGCAAATCTACCGAGTCGGTTTATCAGTGTCACTGGCGTATGTGGGTTCGTTGGGCGAACGCACGGGATTTCGATCCCTTATCGCCTACTGTCAACGATTTAGCGGAGTACTTTCTGGCGTTGGTCCAAGAAAGGAAACTTAAGTCACGACAGTGAAAAGTCACAGAGCTGCGATTTTCACTACTCTTAAACAGTGTGGATGTCGTGACTTTTCTACCAACTTGGTGTTGCATGATTTACTTACATCATTACAATCCACGGTTGAACGACCTTCCATTATTCCGAAATGGAATGTCTTTCTGGTGTTACATGCTCTTAAGGGTGCGCCTTATGAGCCGTTGAGGTTTGCTAGTCTTCGTGCCTTGACGTGGAAGACTCTGTTTCTGGTTTCACTGGCAGCTTGTCGTCGGATCAGTGAGATACATGCTTTTTTGCATGACTTGGTTGATTACAATTCGGACGGGTCTGTCACTTTACGTACCGACCCTATCTTTGTTGCTAAAAACCAGTCTCCAGGGGAAGAGTTTCCACCTACTGTCATTCACAGTTTATCTCGTACACTGTCATCTGATAACTCGGATAGACTTCTTTGCCCGGTGAGAGCATTGAAGTATTATTTGCAGCGTACGAAAAACCGGCGGCAGGGTAAAAAGAGATTGTTTATTTCTTATACCATTAGGCCGGGTGATGTCACAAAAAATGCTTTGTCTCGATGGATAGCAGCTACCATCAAGCTAGCATATGAGATGGTGGGTGATCATGTGTTACGGAATTTCTCTGTTAAACCACATGAGATCCGAGCCATTTCTGCTTCCCTGAATTTTCATGACTCTTTAGATATTATAAAGGTCATGAATGCAGGGGTTTGGAAAGGACGGCACACTTTTGACCGTTTCTATTTCCGGGATATGGCGGTTGGTCCTGACGGTACGCGTAGGATCCAGACAGTCATTGCGGCTCAACACGTCGTGTCTGTGCGCAGGGCAACGGAAAGGGGTCGACCTCTTTTCCGTCCGACTGCCATCGATTCACGCTTCGGACATGTTTAACACTCCACTCTTTTCTGAGGGATGGGGTTTTTTGTAGTGTTGTCTACCGTTTCCTCTCCCTGGGGAGATGTTTTTCCTCTCTTTCATGGGGATGAGTTTTTCTTTTGGGAAGCCCCTTTTTATTCCCAAAAGTTTTTTTTTTGTTTTTTTTTTTTTTTTGACTCCTTGTTACCGTATGTCGTGGTTCGTCCTATCTCCATGTCATTACTTCAAAGGAGCTTTTTGGGTACGGGTAAGTCCTCTATTTTCTTACCTCCTCCCATTAATGTTGAATTCACGTGCTCTAACGGTGTCATTGCACGTCCGTTATAGCATATTTGTTGTGCTAGCACAGTAAGTTGAATAAGACTATTAGAAAATTTGTTTCTAATTTTCATTATTATTCATACTTACCTAGTGCTAGCACAACAAACTATACCTCCCACCCACCCCTATGAGGCTTTCCCTCGGTGGGTGGACTTTGAACCGAGAATGAAGTTACAGGTAGCCCATGCAAGGATAGCATTGCGCATATCCGGCAAGGGAGAGAATTCTGCAGTGTGTAGGTATGACTCAGGTTGAATAGCATATTTGTTGTGCTAGCACTAGGTAAGTATGAATAATAATGAAAATTAGAAACAAATTTTCTAATTATATTATATTATAGTGTGTGTGTGTGTGTGTGTGTGTGTGTGTGAACGCCCAAAAAAGCGGGGAGGGACGTAGCTCAGTGGTACAGTGCTCGCTTGCTGCGCGGTCGGTCTGGGATCGATCCCCGTCGGTGGGCCTATTGGGCTATTTCTCGTTCGAGCCACCACGATTGGTATATCAAAGGCCGTGGTATGTGCCATTCTGTCTGTGGGATGGTGCATATAAAAGATCCCTTGCTGCTAATTGAAAAGGGTAGCCGATGAAGTGGTGACAGCGGGTTTCCTCTTAATATCTGCGTGGTCCTTTACCATATGTCCGACGCCATATAACCGTAAATAAAATGTGTTGAGTGTGTCGTTAAACAAAATATTTCCTTGTCCAAAAAGCATGCGGTGCACACCTTAGTTGCTTAAAAACGTATCGTATTGTAACGTTTTTAAATAACTCGCAGTAGCGATGTTTTTATATATTTATACATGTATTTATATGTATGTGTGTGTCCCCTCCCCACACCTGTTGGCACCTCCCTGTGCCCGTCTCTTGGGTCTCACTACACAGATGTCATCTGCATTGAAACCCTTGTTAAATTGTCCAACTTCAAATGAAGATTGCCAATAGAACGGGTTCTCGTTGGCACTAACAACATACACCATTGAGAATATACATTATAAAAGCATTTATTTTCAATCCAAAATTGAGAACATTTCGTTTCAGTTTTTTTTTTTATAGATATATATATATATAACCGCATTTGGCTGTAGTACCGGTCCGAACATGTGGTTTATTAACCGATTCACTCCGACTGTCTCTTGCGCTATGCACCCATGTCACAAAAGGTCAATGCACGATATTACAAAATAACATGGGCAAAATACAGCCAGAAGGCTTACCATTAAACAGATCGTTGTAAGATATGTAAATGGTAACAATAGGCCACTCATTTAATATCCTATATTTATAGATAATGAAGTGTATATATTTGGATTTTTAAGATGTTAGATTTAGTGGATATATATATATATATATATATATATATATATATATATATATATATATATATATATATATATATATATATATATATATATATATTGCATTTAATACAGGATATCGCGCGTCATCTCATTTCGTGCCGTGTCGATGTCATTTTCATTGAAATGAAAAATTGGTCCCTGTAGGGTGTATAATATCAAATCAAATCCCATCACTTAAAGTGAATCGAAAAAAACTGGGTCAAGCTGCTCATTTTTGAGATAACGTGTAGCGTCTACGACTACCCTAGTTCCGCACAAAATTGGAGTAATTTATTTTACAGGCACAAGACTACTTGACACACTGGTACTAGATGGAATAAAATTGCATACATTTTTTGCCCAGATGAAACTTTTTATTATTATTATTATTATTATTTTTTTTTTTTTTTTTTTTTTTTTTTTTTGGCAACCAACACACTCACATTTATCACCAATCACAGGACTTGTGGAGTTCACTTCTCTATCTGCACCTCCAACTTTGACCCAGCCGGAAGTTATTTGGTTTAATACTACCTGTAGCATGACTTTCGGAACTTATGTGTAAACCTTAGGGCTAAATGCTACACTAAGGTGTTCACTGAATGCTTTTTGATCAACGCCCATTATAAAATCAGTTGCGGTGCAATATACTATTTTCGTACACGGCACTCGTATCGTATGGCGGCGCCTTTACACGTGTGTCCACCTTTCTTGATCCAGTAGCAGCATGTATTACATGTGGATCTAACAGCAGCCCGTTGGAGCTCATGTCCAGTTGACCTTTCATTCGACCAATCAATTTTCATTCGACCAATCAAAATCATGCCAGTGATTTAAAAAGAATTTGAAAACATTCGGGATTATGCCGAGGGTATACGAAATGATTCTGGTGAATTACGAAGTATGCCGGAAACTAATTTCAATATAAAATTTTATATAAAGTTCGTTTCAAGACGAAAAGAAACCCCGTGATGGTATAGCCATAAAATCTGTTTATACTAGTATACAATCCAAATTTATTACTACACTTTCCCCCCTGTTTTTTCAATGTTGAAATAGACCAACAAGTTCGCCTATTGCATAAATAATCTTGCCCGATATTTTTTGAATTTGTCATGTCCAGTTGACCTTTCATTCGACCAACCAATTTTCATTCGACCAATCAAAATCATGCCAGTGATTTAAAAAGAATTTGAAAACATTCGGGATTATGCCGAGGGTATACGAAATGATTCTGGTGAATTACGAAGTATGCCGGAAACTAATTTCAATATAAAATTTTATATAAAGTTCGTTTCAAGACGAAAAGAAACCCCGTGATGGTATAGCCATAAAATCTGTTTATACTAGTATACAATCCAAATTTATTACTACACTTTCCCCCCTGTTTTTTCAATGTTGAAATAGACCAACAAGTTCGCCTATTGCATAAATAATCTTGCCCGATATTTTTTGAATTTGTATGCTCCCGAATAACACTATACAAGGCGAAGTGAATTCAAGTGACATTCCGCAAGTATTTACTAGAATAATCTATTCAAAACACACCGGCAATATACTTTCAACGTAAACAAATATATATATATATTTTTTAGGAACTACTGACCTTTGTTAGGCCCTATTTTCTGGGAATTAGGCTAAATCGGAACCACTATCAAAACGGAACCATTTTTGTTGGCAAAAACGGAACCGATTTGGCTATAACGGCACCTCAATGTAATGGTAAAAAATAATATCTTGTAGATATATAGATTGTGTGGTGCCGTTTCAGTCAACGCTAGGTTCCATTTTGTCCAATTTGGTTTCATTTTCGTTTGGGGCTATGTTGGCATGGTTCCATTTTCACTATATCCCGTTTCCGGAATTTCACGCTTGCGCAATTCGGAACTCTAAGTCGTTTATTGGCAATGTGTTTCGACATGATTCTAAAAGGTTTGTTTGAATCGTTTGGAATTCTTGCATAACTGATGCGTAGTCGCGGATTCAATGCAAAAAAAAAAAAAAAAAAAAAAAAAAAAAAAAAAAATAATAATAATAATAATAATAATAATAATAAATAAAAAATAAATAAATAAAATTATAATAGTCAGTACAGAGAACAGTATCGTTCATAGTCACCCCTGGCCGCGACGTGTAGTCAACAAGCGAACGAAAAGAAGATAATAGTCAGTCGGAAAAAGATAGATCGTCCGTCGGACTGGTAGTTGCATTTTTTAATTCGTCCGTCAGAATTTGTACTCGCATTTGGCGAGCGGACGAGTGCTTTCTGCACCCCTGGATATACAGATTACTCGCATTTTACTCTCGCGCGCTTGTGTGTGCGTGTGCGTGTGCGTGTGACAAAACTAGGAATGTTTTTTTACATCAGGTCAGGTCAGGTCGGAGGGTTTTACGTGCACGTTCAGAGCAAGCCGTTGTAGCGCACGCCTGTCATGGCGCAGGTGTCGACTTTTCGCTGCCCTCTCCGTCCAGAACAGGAAAGGGTTTGTGGGTGGGGTGAGGATCGCCCACGCTGGCATGTACAAGGGAGCACAATGTGTGTGTGTGTGTGTGTGTGTGTGTGTGTGTGTGTCTGTCTATAATATGTGTGTGTGTGTGTGTGTGTGTGTGTATGTATGTATATGTGTATGTCTGTCTATAATATATGTGTGTGTGTGTGTGTATGTCTATGTGTATGTATATGTCTATAATATGTGTGTGTGTGTGTGTGTGTGTGTGTTGTGTGTTGTGTGTTGTGTGTGTGTGTCTATGTGTATGTCTATAATAAATATAATTGTGTGTGCGTGTGTGCGTGTGTGTGTGTGTACGTACGTACGTACGTGTACGTACACACATACCCGTTCGCGTTCCGGTTGTTGTCGAGTATCTGTTTAATACTGTTCTTTAATTTTATATACGTCTCTCTACGAATCTAGAGTAATATTTTAAGCTGGGAACCTCCCTGTTGTTATACAAGATCACAGAAGCTGAACGTACCTGCATCCGTAGACAACCGTGTTTCTGTGTGTATCCTTTTATAATATCCACTTCACTCCTGTCCGTGTTCGTGTTTATCCGTGCATATCCGCGTTTTTTACCGACCGTAAAAGAAGTATATAATATATGTATATATATGCTCAGACACGACAACGTGTTTCATTGATGATATTACTGATCAATACTTAAAAACAAATCCGTTGTCGTGTCATGGTCAGGGTAACATGTGGAAGGTTTCGACTCCCGTCTACCCACGGCCTCGACTACCATCAATAAACAAATACCTATAGTCCAATAGCTCACTGAAAGGTAGTGAATAGAGATGGATCGTTCGATACGGTTCGTATGTTCTTCGTGCGTGTATAGAGCCTGACAAAAGTGTCCATGCGTTAAAGGGACACAGATTAGTTTTTAAACACTATGACGTATTTTTCACTCTTAAAGCCGGTTTTGATCATTTAAATTAGGAGTACTTACATTTTATTATTTAGAATATTCATTTTCGTACACCTGAAGTGGTTCTGGTCATCCAGGTTTTTGTAATAACCCAAAATGCTTTTTTCATAATTCTAAAAACGCACGTTCGTCTGAGAAGTAATGGTTATCCAGACAGGCTCTAGTCTATTTTAGACGATATTTTCAGGTTTAAACATCACAATCTTCAGATTTTCTTTGTTTTGCAGGTGTTCAGATTAACTTAACTTACTGTCCATTTTCACACGGTAAAACTAGGGTCTGCGCCTTTGAAGGTGGCGTTTGGAGAATATTTGTATTTAACTATTTAGAATACACATACATGTACGACAAAAACTAGAACAAAATAAAGATACCCCCTACCCAACACCAAATAAATAATCAAATACATACACTACACATTTACCTAATTACACATGTATTTTAACGGTACATACAACTGTATCTCAGAATAGATGTATCTCAGAATAGATGTTTTAACAACACCCCAGAACGAAAAATGCATCTCAGTTTAGATGCTTCGGTTGACCCGTTTTTCCTTGTCCGAATCGGCGCTCTACGATTCAACACTGGTATAATATAAGACCGTGGTATGTGCTCTCCTGTCGGTAGGAAAATGTTTATTAAAAAATCCCACGTTTCCAATGAGAAAACAATACCGTCTTTGCTTCGAAGACAATCCCGATAGTTTGTTTTGTTTAACGACATCACTAGAGCACACTGATCTATAAATCTTTGGCTATTGAATATCAAACATTTGGCATTTCTGACATGGATAATCATAGTGGAAACGCGCAACAGTTTTCCATTAGTAGCAAGAGATATTTAAATATACACCATCCCACAGACAGGACAGCATATACCACGGCTTTTGATATACCGGTCGTGATGCAGTGGCCGGAACGAGAAATAGCCCAAAGGGCCCACCGTTGTGGATAGATCATAGACTGACCGCGCATCAAGCGAGCGCTTTACCACTGGCCTACGTCCCATCCTATAGAATACTGATAAGACTCGTGGAACTAATCACTAGTCTCCCAAAATACCCTTTCAACTCTGTCTCGTGCTGGCATATGGTTTTAATTAGATTATTTTTATTATTATTATTATTATTATTATTATATTATTATTATTTTGTCGTACAGATTTATTATGTACGATCTGAATGCTGATATATCGACACCCATAATCCCTAAGATGTATAATAAATTCTAAAAATATCTCGTGTCACAACCATTTAAGCTGAAGAACGTCGTTCGTCGATTAAGGCGTGGTGCAACAGGCAACACAAAGAGAGACGTGAGGTCTTAGAAAGAATCTAGGTCACGAAAGTAAATATAGTTTTCAAAAGCTGCAAAATAAAGGCGCGTGTACATGGAAATTATTCGGGGTGTGTATGCGTCTCCGGGGTGGTGGTGAGGGGTGGGTGGGGGTGTCAGGTAATGCTGCCGCGGAAAATCTATTAAAAAAAAAGTTGAAAAGAAGAAAAGAAAGAAATTCACTTGGAACAGGAAAGGTTTCGGACCCCAGAACCAGCCTACCCCTGCATACTCGTCTGAATGGAATAAATGTATGAATGAATGATTAAGAATATCCTAGCACCGAACACGCCGTCGGCCGATGGGTATCTCCAAAAAGAAGGAAGAAACGTTTCATTTAACGACGCACTCAACATATTTTGTATCAAAGGCACTGCCCACCCACCCCCACCGTCACCGTCAACTTTGACCCTACAGAGGTCAGCCCACCCACCCACCCAGTTGAAAGGCGATTAAAATATCTAAATTTGAGATATATACTCTCTCTCTCTCTCTCTCTCTCTCTCTCTCTCTCTCTCTCTCTCTCTCTCTCTCTCTCTCTCTCTCTCTCTCTTTGTTTAACGACACCACTAGAGCACATTGATTAATTAATTTTATGTCAAACATTTTGACTCTCAGCATGCAGCAAGGGATCTTTTATATGTACTTTCCCACAAACAGGAAAGCATATACCACTGCCGTTGACCAGTCGTGGTGCACTGGTTGGAACGAGAAAAAACAATCAGTTGAATGGATCCATCGAGGTGGTTCGATCCTGCGACGCAAGCACCTCGAGCGAGCACTCAACCGACTGAGTTAGATCGCGCTCCCTGTAACATGCTAGTACCGACTATACAGGAAGGAAGGAAGGAAGGAAGGAAATCTTTTAACGACGCACTCTACACATTTCATTTACCGGTTATATGGTGTCGGACATATGGTTAAGGACCACACAGATATTGAGAGAGGAAACCCGCTGTCGTCACTTTATGGGCTACTCTTTTTCGATTAGCAGCAAGGGATATTTTATGTGCACCATCCCACAGACAGGATAGTACATACCACGGCTGCAACGAGAAATACCCTAATGGGTCCACCGACGGGGATGGATCCTAGACCGACGTCTCCCCCCCCCCCCCCCCTCCCCGACTATACAGATGCAATCAAACAATCCGACGCCATATAACGTTAAATGAAATGTGAGTGCGTCGTTAAATAAACCATTTCCTTCCTTCCTTCCAACCGGCCTCGGTGGCGTCGTGGTTGGGCCATCGGTCTACAGGCTGGTAGGTACTGGGTTCGGATCCCAGTCGAGGAATGGGATTTTTAATCCAGATACAGACTCCAAACCCTGAGTGAGTGCTCCGCAAGGCTCATTGGGTAGGTGTAAACCAGTTGCACCGACCAGTGATCCATAACTGGTTCAACAAAGGCCATGGTTTGTGCTATCCTGCCTGTGGGAAGCGCAAATAAAAGATCCCTTGCTGCTAATCGGAAGAGTAGCCCATGTAGTGGCGACAGCGGGTTTCTTCTCAAAATCTGTGTGGTCCTTAACCATATGTCTGACGCCATATAACCGTAAATAAAATGTGTTGAGTGCGTCGTTAAATAAAACATTTCTTTCTTTTTCTTTGTACAATAAAATAGGGTTTTCAATCAATGAGGAGGGCGGGATGTAGCCCAGTGGTAAAGCCATATAACCGTAAATAAAACGTGTTGAGTGCGTCGTTAAATAAACTATTTCCTTCCTTAATCAAACAAAACACTTTCCTATAGCACACTTTCCTATAGCTGATGATTAGTAAATCAATGTGCCATAATGGTGTCGTTAAACAAAAACTTCTTCATCAGGTCAGGTCAGGTCAGGTCAGGTCAGGTCATAGGGTTTTACGTGCACATTCAGAGCAAGCTGCTGTAGCGCACGCCTGTCCTGGGCACAAGAGCCCGCCAGGACAAAACTTCTTCACCAGTTGAAAGTTAAATTGATAACTAATCCTCCTGTCCTACACAATGGTATTGAAACACGTTTTTCGTTGTGATTGAATATCACATGTATGTTGTCGTCTGCTACCCTAACTGCTGCTAACCCTTTTATTTTATGTACTGGTATATTATACATATTTTTCAGGTTCATAATTTAAAGGCGCAGACTCGTAAAAAATGGACACTTAAGTTTGGGTAAGTTACAAAGCTGTAACACATTTGGATAACGTTACAAGAGAGTGAAACTGTGACGTCGAAACAGTGAAATATCGTTAAAAAAAATAGTGTAAAACTCGACTTCATAACTGTCATTTCTCAGACGCACGTGCGTTTTTTAAAATATGAAGAAAAAACAACAACAACATTTTGTGGTATTAGAAACGCCAAACGTGCAGAGACGAGGTTTTCTTAGTTTAACGACGATTTGCAAGTACGAATTGCTGACCCATAAACAATGAACACAGTCCAGTTTTGATCTCACAGTTGATCTATACAGACTGAGCGTAAACATTCGGTCTGCTCCCTCATTCGTGGGGCGTGATGTAGCCCAGTTGTAAAGCGCTCGCTCGATGCGCGATCGGTGTGGGATCGATCCTGTCGGTGGGCCCATTGGGCTATTTCTCGTTCCAGCCAGTGCACCACGATTGGCGTATCGAAGACCGTGGTATGTACTATCTTGTCTGTGGGATGGTGCGTACAAAAGATCCCTTGCAGCTAATTGAAAAGAGTAGCCCATGAAGTAGCGACGGCGGGTTTCCTATCTCAATCTCTGTGTGGTCCTTAACCATATGTCTGACGCCATATAACCGTAAAATAAAATGTGTTGAGTTCGTCGTTAAATAAAACATTTCCTTCCTGTATAAAGAAGATGTTTGTTGTCGTTCTAATGTTTGTAGTAACCCAAACCAGATTGTACCTTACAATAATTTCGAACGTTGGAAAAGATATTGGTGATTTTCTTAATCATAATTATATGAGGGACAGACGTTATTACCGCATAGGGGCGAGACATAGCCCAGTGGCAAATCGCTCGCTTGATGCGCGGTCGGTTTGAGATCGATCCCCGTCAGTGGGCCCATTGGGCTATTTCTCGCTCCAGCCAATGCACCACGACTGGCACATCAAAGGCCGTGGTATGTGCTATCCTGTCTATGGGATGATGCACATAAAAGATCCCTTGCTGCTAATCGAAAAGAGTAGCCTATGAAGTGGCGACAGCGGGTTTCCTCCCTCAATATGTGTGGTCCTCAACCATATGTCCGACGCCATATAACCGTAAATAAAATGTGTTGAGTACGTCGTTCAATAAAACATTTCCTTCCCTTTTTTTAATACCGCATATGTCGGTTTTTACCAAACCCGCACATGCACCCACCTTTTCTCACAAGACGTTTTCTGTCGGGGGAAAAACACCTTTCCACAAACGTCTTTTTTTTTTCTAAACTAGAAAATGTATTTAAATATGTAATTCTATTCGTCAAAAAGAATATTAGTCGGAAACATGAGGTCGGACCTCGGGATGGGCGTGTTCGAAACCCCAGTGGAATATGATCGCGTTAAAATAGTTACGTACCTATCAATGGCTGCGAAGTGGCTGCGAAGTAGGGACAGTCTCCAGGTACTGCCTAGACGTTCAGTTTTACATGTAGGAATTTGAAAGGAAAGACAAAACCGCAACGACGTTGTATGTGCACGGTATTGCAACCAGTTTATGTAACGTCAAAAACGTATACAAAATAGGCAACGTTTTATTTGGGCTTTCTAGTGTGTGTGTGTGTGTGTGTGTGTGTGTGTGTGTGTGTGTGTGCGTGTGCGTGTGCGTGTGCGTGTGCGTGTGCGTGTGCGTGTGCGTGTGCGTGTGCGCGTGTGTGTTTGTGTGTTGCGTCAGTTCTGATTTACTTGTAAGTTTAATGCATTTAAAAAATGTATGTATAGGCCCCCTATTTTCAACACCTTTTATGAATGCTGTAATTTTGGGTGCCAGAGAACATGTAATAGTCTTTTAAACAATCATCATCGAATGTGAAATGTATATCTTAACAACATAATATGACATTAAATGACTACTTTTAAGCCATCTTAATAATAAAAGAAAGACCTTTAAAATAATATTAAAATATTGTAGATACAATTAAAATTATGCACAGGAAGCTAACATTTGCAGGGCTAAAATTTCGCGCGAATCTCCGAATCCGATTCGCGCCAGGATTCGCGCAAAATAAAACATCAGACATTTCGACAGTGGTTCAAATCCCGTCAAAGTAGGCTCACACATTCATTCATCTTTTTCATCTTTTTCATCTATCACCCTCTGCCTATCATTCTCATTATCTTAATATAAAAAAACCTAATTTCTCCCACGATTTCAATCTGTTTCGACCCTTTCTGTCAGTTTCCTCCGACCCTGTTTTCTGAGCTGTCCACACCATCGCCTACCTGTCTCAACTTCCTCCACGGGTGCAGTCTCTGTGTATGTCCCTGCACCCACCTGGCATCCTCGTCCTCTGCCGCTAATAAAGCTGGTCTGACCCACGGCACTAACTAATGACCGCCGGTAGTAGGGGTGCATAGTAGGTGGTTACAAGTGCCTCTTAACAATGCCAGAAGTAACTACTGAACACTGCCCGAAGTGGTCAGACTAAGCCCACAGCTAAAAGCTGATGGGGAATGGCAGGTGTGTGGCACAGATAGCCACAAGAGACAAGCACCTGTCGCGGTTGGAGAGACAAGGACTGGGATGTGGAGGTGGACAGCGAAAGAAGTTGAAAGATAGGAGGAGTTGCCAGATCGGGAAGAAATGAGACAGAATTCAAAGGGGAGAAAGGAAAGTGGGCAGTGGGATAAACAAATTTTAATAATAATAAAATCCCTCAATAAAAACAATTAAAAAAAAACATCCGAATAATATCAGTGAGTAAAACATTACCGAGTTAAAAAAAAAATATATATATATATATAATAAAATAAAAACTAGTCTGGTCATCAAGCTTCAGTTTAAACTGGCTTCAAAGGCGTAGCATGCATTCGAATCCATGCATGTTCGAAACATAGCGGTTTATCGAGACTAGTCTGGCCTGTAGCCAAGCGGTTGTTGGCCCATTTCTATGAACCAAATTGTCAACGAAGAGAACCGAAAGGAAAATATTTGTTCAGTTCTTACATAATAACAATAGACAGTAATTAAGTGTTCCCAAAATTAGTAATACATCAGACATATCTGTTAGTTCGCTGATATTATGTTCCAAACCTTGAATCACCTGCTCTTTTTAATCAATACATCTTTTGTGTCGGTTGTGGAAATGTGTTTCTGTAATATCCATACAAACATTGAACCAAATGCGCAAGATACATCGGCAAAAAATCCCATGCGCTGTTTACGAATAAACAATCTTCGAAAAGTAATGGGCTGCTTTCAGCCAGATCGAGCAGAAAAACGTCCGCCCGACTGGTTTATGCCGTTCACGGTAAACCAAATGGCCATACATACGAACGTTGCTTGTTTTTGTTTATATCGTTGATTTCCCGCGCATGCGCACTGCCTGGTTGGCAGAAGTAACCACGCAGCATGGCAGAGTGTAGCGATTCAGATGTTATTATGCCTCGTTTCTAATGTCAGTCTTTCACAATATGTATTGAATCTCGATAGTATAGCTAGATCAAGGTATGAAACAAAACTGAAAGTTCACCAGGGTACAATATCTTTGCCTGATCCATATAATATTCCTCAGGACCAGTGGATAGAAGCCATGAACAAATGGCCACCAGTGGAATATGCAGACATGTACAACTACCTTGTAAACACCCCCGGCATCTACACAAAGGAAGCGACGAGGGCCTACAAATCACTAGACGGTTACAATTTTTTCATTTCGGGCCATGTACATACATGTTTGTTTTATGAGATCGCTGAAGATAGTCCAGTGTGCTTCATAAAAGCAAGTGTTACCCCATCACAGAGTGTCACCAAGAAACCACACGAGCCCTGGGTGTGTCTGGACAAGAAACAGGGATATGTGATATCAGCACACTGCACCTGTATGGCCGGGTAATATTCTTTTGCTATTATCTGTGTTCAGTTTTCACATGCTTTGTTAAAATATGGGGGGTGGATTTGACATCTTCAATAAGGAGAGAAATTGCAAATAATGTCTAGTTTGTTTTTATAATTTGATTTATTATATTATATATTTATTTTTAACATCTACAGACACAATAGTTTTTTCAAGGGTAAAACCAGAAGGATTTATTAAACTTCAAATCTAGCAAACACATATATCATATGTCAAATATATACATGTACCGGCCTCGGTGGCAGGCCATCGGTCTACAGGCTGGTAGGTACTGGGTTCGGATCCCAGTCGAGGCATGGGATTTTTAATCCAGATACCGACTCCAAACCCTGAGTGAGTGCTCCGCAAGGGTAGGTGTAAACCACTTGCACCGACCAGTGATTCGTAACTGGTTTAACAAAGGCCATGGTTTGTGTTATCCTGCCTGTGGGAAGCACAAATAAAAGATCCCTTGCTGCTAATCGGAAAGAGTAGCCCATGTAGAGTAGACAGCGGGTTTCCCCTCAAAATATGTGTGGTCCTTAACCATATGTCTGACGCCATATAACCGTAAATAAAATGTGTTGAGTGCGTCGTTAAATAAAACACTTCTTTGTTTTTTTCTTTATATATACATGTGTGTATATATATATATATATATATATATACACACACACACACACACACACATATACATATATAGGTAAATTTATTATTGGTCAATTGATCTTTCAGTTTGGGAGAGGCATGCAGCCATATTGCTGCAGTCCTTTTCAAGATAGAAGCAGGTGTTAAACTTGGTTTCAGCAAGCAATCACGGACAAGCACAGCCTGTGTTTGGAACAGATTTTATAGAAAAGAGGTATGTATGGCATGTTATATTTACTAGCAGCTGATTAAATATCTCAGTAATACATGTATAACACTGCAATAGTTAATATAAAATACTTTATTTACATATATATATTTGACCAGTGCAAGTTGTATCACAGGTGTTAACAATGCATATCATTATACTTTGCATAATCATAATGTAATATTGATTAATATAAAGCTATTCATGAAAATATATAGATGGTGAACATTTACTGGTTGGTATATTTTAACCAAATAGATGTACTTTATAGTTTGGTTACATTTTTGCTAATTTTTATACAGTGGCTACAACATTTAGTCTTTGGCTAATAAAATATTCTTTAAATTAAAACATTTTTAAAATAATTTTCAAGGAAATACTCTCTATATTTGAAAATTGGCTAAACCAAATTTTTTTCCAATGTGAGCCCTGTTAAAAAATTGTCTTGTAAATAACTATATTTTTAATATGTGTAGGTTACACCACAGCCTTTAAGAGAAATCAACTTCAGTAGACACAAAAAAGGCAGCCTAAACAGAAAGCGAACAACTCCACAGATTGAAGTTGAACCAGTGGACGAGAGAGCAGCTCTGAGGCAGCTGAAACAGATATTCCCGAAGGCGTGTGTTCTCACCAAAAATGATTCAGATACAGACACTGCATCTGAAGACGAAGAAATTCCACAAGTAAGTTTTCAATAGATTATAATTCTGCATCCAGAAAGAATGGATGTGTTTGGAGATGAAAGCAGAAAGCAGCATCAACATACAGTGGGTTATAATGTATACGTATGTAATGAGTTAAAAGGTGGGGTTTTTTAACGACACAAATAGAGCACACTGATTTATTAATCATCGGCTGTTGGATGTCAACCATTTGGTAATTTTCAGTATTAGAGGATACCTGCTACATTTTTCCATTAGTAGCAAGGGATTTTTTATATGCACCATCCCACAGACAGGATAGCACATACCACAGCCTGTGGTATGCCAGTTGTGGTGTACTAGCTGGGACGAGAAATAGCCCTATGTAATGATGAGTTTCATTTTAATAACAAAGTACCTTCAAATTGTTTAGTTTATGATTTACCATTAATGCTATAGTTATTTATGTCAAAATGCATTATCAAGCTTAGTAAACAAAAATAATCTATGTATATATATATACACACACACACACACACACACACACACACACACACACGTGTGTGTTGGCTAGCTCTGGGTGATCAGAAAATATCGCTAAATTAACTAAAAAAATGCAAAACCTAGAGCTATTTTCCAACAAAATATAAATTATAACAATATTTTTTCGCAAAATTGAAATAAAATTCGCATTTGGTGAATTTGGCGAGTGGCAGAGCTAGTCCTGGTTGGTCTGTCTCTCCGTCTCTATATATATATATATGTGTGTGTGTAGTTGTTAAATTGCTATTACCAATGTTGTTAATTATCACTTCAATTTAATACAAGCATTATTATTTATACCATCTCCTTTTTTTTCAGTTACTTACTAGATTCCACGAGGTGGAGTATTCGATTCTCACACCGGAGGACTTGCAAAAGAAGTGTGAAGGATTTATGAAAGATTTTAAGCCAACGCAACACCAAATTGACAACCTGGAGAAAATGACACGGTCACAAGCAGACAGTGCTTTATGGCATCGACACAGAGAGGGAAGAATAAC
This sequence comes from Gigantopelta aegis, assembly GCF_016097555.1. Lineage (NCBI taxonomy): Eukaryota > Metazoa > Mollusca > Gastropoda > Neomphalida > Peltospiridae > Gigantopelta > Gigantopelta aegis. The sequence continues at coordinate 41,164,166 of NC_054705.1, read as the reverse complement.
AGCCACAGTTGCCCATGATATTAAGACAAGACGAGAGACACAACACCAACAGAAGGGCTACTCAACCGAATCATGAAGTATAATGAAACTGACATTTCAAAGATGGATGCAGTCAGTTTTGGCTTGAGTAATGAACCAAAAGCGAAAATGCTGTACTGTGAAATTATGAAAAGGAATCACAACCAGTTTGAATTAAAGGACAGTGGTCTGGTCATCGATGCCACATGCCCCATATTTGCTGCATCCCCAGATGGAGTTAGGACCTGTCTTTGCCATGGCATAGGCCTACTGGAAGTAAAGTGTTCCTACAAGCACAAGGACATAGAAATTGGTAAAATATCCGAAATAGACAGAGATTTTTATCTTGATTCTAACCTCGACCTGAAGTTGAATCACAGGTATTATACACAAGTACAATTCCAGATGTATTTGACAAAATTATTTTTCTGTGATTTCGTAGTGTACACTACAAAAGGCATTGCGGTTAAAACTGTAAACTATGACCCAGACTTTGTGAAATCTTTAATTGAAAAATGTAGTTACTTTGCATTTCACACTGTTGTGCCAGAAATATTGTGCCACAAGCTACAAGAAAAAGAGAATATTGCTATTTGTACATGTAAGAGGCCACGATTTGGGAAAGTGCAGAAGTGCTCAAGGGAAGTGTGCAAAATTAAATACTTCCATTTCAGTTGTGTTGGTCTCGACAGAAAACCAAGGGGGGCATGGATGTGTGAGGCATGTTGTAAATGTTGAACATATCATATGGACATATCCACAGAATTATGGGACTTCTATTATCATTATAACTATATTTTATTGCAATCAGATGTAAATAAAACTGAATTAATTACTTTGTAAATAGCAAATATCATGACTGTTCAAATGTTAATTGCTTAGTTTACAAGCTTCGGCATCAGGTTTGTCAGTGCACCACAGATTGTTAAGATATCATCAGCATGTTTTGACAATGATATTGGCATAGTGTGTTTTACAATTTGATAATTTTTTATCCTTTCTATTGCCCTTTCAACATGGATTCTGGCTCTAGATAAACGCCTGGAACATTCGATTTCTCGCTGAGAAAGCTGTTTCTTGCCTCTTGTGAACGGTGGAATTGCCAGAGATGCACCATGTACTGCAAGTTCTTCCTCAATAAGGAAACCTCTATCTGCTAGGACTAAGTCTCCATATTCCAGTTTGTTATAAAACCCAGATTTTTCAGTAATTTCTTTGTCGCTAACTCTCCCACCCCAGCATTCAGACAAGAAACTAACAGAACCATATGGTGTAATACCAATTAAAAACTTAAGGGTATTATGGTGTTTATAGTTACTCCATGTTTTGGCCCTAGCATCTAGATTTGATGGTCTCTGAAGAAATATTTCTGCGCAATCAATGACAACTCTGCACTTCTTATAGTTTCTTTTGAAGGCTTTAGGCAAGTTTTTCAGTATTGTATTTTTATCTGGCCACTGTATAAGAAATTTAAGTTTCTTGGTAAACACTGACCTAAAATCTTTGATACTTGTGTTGGGCATATGTTGAACCGCAATGCTAAGTCTCGGTTTGTCAAGTTCAACCTCAGCTTCATTAATACCAACAACAGCTGGTCACCAGGACTTACATTTCCTATTCTCTTAATACATAAACTTACAAGAGATAAAACCCACATGAACACTGCCACTGAGCACAGGCCAGTTAAAGCTGATATTTTGGCATTATCCAAGTTACTAAACGTAAACTTCTTCTTTTGAATTTCATCTTTTAGTTCTCTGTTGTGGTCTAGTACTCGCTGATACTCTGTTTGTAACTGAGAATATTTCCTTTGTAGTTCAAAAAACTCATCTTGCAGTGGACTTGGTTCCTCAGGGATTGGGTCAGTACCTATTGAGTAAAAAAAATTGAGTATTAATGCAAAATTAATAGCAACAGTTGAAATAACTTGGATGTTGTAATGTAAATATTAGTATATATATATTTATGTTGGTTTTGTGTTTATAAATATACAGCTGTCATTATATTTGTATCAAAAATTTGTATTCCATAATAATATATTTTATTTTGCCAATTTATACATATCTGACATATAATATAGCACATTATTAAAAGTAATATAGATTATATATATATATTAATATAAAAATACACTTATACAAACTATACTTAAACCAAAATACATTTTTAGATAACATCCTGTACAAAAGAAGTATAAACAGCAAACATTTGAGGAAAGTAATTGTTCTATAAAAGTTACCTTGTTTTTGTACAGTCATGTCATGTTGATTATATTGTTGTATTTTTTAAAAATGCTGGGAGAGACCTTAGCATATTGGCTGATCCCAAAACCATTCATTTTATGATGATGAAATATATTTGAAAAAAAGAAAGTGATTTGTTTGTTTTTACTCAAATAAAAAGAAAGCTCGCTAGCCAAGTTTAAAATAATTTTAAGTATGAAATACATGTCACCTGTATCTGTAAATGTTGTTGTACATATGTTATGGGTTAGGTCCATAAGAATGTTAGCAACATCATTTCTATTCTGTTCCTGTTGTATTTCCTCATCTAGAGTTTGTAACACCTCTCTACGTTGTTTTACTCTGTGGTATCTGCTAACTTTATTAGGTGTGCTCTCTCGAACCGGCGAAAAGATGAAAATGCTTGGCACATAATCCGGATGATCATCATCATCTACAGGTCTTCCTGTAAACAATAATGAACTTTAGTATTGTACAGTAATTATTAAATTGGTATGTCAGTTTTATAATTGTTTGGAGGGAATCTCGTATTGCACTGCACTAACAAAATCTCCTTTATTACTTGACGACTCCATCAACTTGCCCACTATAAACAAGCCCCCCTCCCCTACCCACAGATATTTTATATAATTTATCTTGTGAGCCATTTCAAAATATATTTTACTCAGTGTTGCATTAAACTCAACAAACAACAAGTTACTACTACAAGGTATTTATTTCTGAGCCCACAGTTTTCTACATCGCACACAAAAATAGGGTGGGTTTTTTCAAAAAACTATTTTACTCTTAAATCTTACCTCAGAAAAAAACTGACATTATTTACAAACAACTGAGATAATAAAACACATCAATGTAAAAGATAAAAATATATTTCGTCGTAAAACTGACCTGTGATAAAATGTTTACTGCACACGCGGTCGTGTTCTGCCGGTTCCCATGTTTTAGTTTTGTCTTCAATGCAGGTGCGTTTCATTGCCACTTTCCATCGATTCCTACGATCAGTACTTCTTGGAAATCGATAAAAACCGATACCAGACTGGGGCACAGCAACTAGTTGGCATTGTTATTATAAACAGCACTTCAAAGTTCAAAACACTTATCGCTCTACTGATTTCACTGAATCCTCTTTTGTTTTGCCAACCGGAAGCCTTTTGTCAACACGCGTCACGTGACCATGACGTAGCTGGTCAACCCTCGTATACAGTGGTAGGCGTAGGCGGTTTTGGCCGTAAGGGTGTTAGGTTTGTCCGGGGGACCCGGAGCCTTCCCCGGTTTCGGCCACACCGAAGTCCCCAATACGATGGGTGCCCCTAAGTAAAACATATCCCCCTATTAAAAAAACCCTCCTGTGGCTGAAGCCTAACCTCCTAGTCACCTGCCACCCCTATAGGAGAAGCCATGTGTTTAGGGAAGTGACGTCACGTATCAACATGCGCGCGCATCTGGTAGGCAGAAGTCTATCATAATGGCCATTAGTAACAAAGCGAACTAGCGTAGCGTGAATAGCAAAGAATGGCCAACACGTGCTTAAATTACCGCTTGTAGCACGGGAACGCTATTCTACATAGCTCCTGTATGGAGGAGATACATGTACTCTTTCCACCCATAAAATTTGACGATTGACCGAGTTCAAAACTATAGCAAACTTCCTTTTTTTTTCTTTTTCTTTTCACCTGAATAAATATTTTTAGTCCATGTATTTTTAAAGCGTCTGGTCCATATTTCAAGTAAAGCATTACAAACGAGCGCGCGCACACACAAATAAAAATAATAAAATAAAACGAGTAGGCCTATATTTTTTATTTAAAACTGTTTAAAAGAAATAATTGGCCTACACTTTGTTAAAGGAAATTATTTCTTTAAACAATTTTAAATAACCCATATAATATATATATATATATATATATATATATATGTATATATATATATGTATATATACATGTATATATATATATATATATATATATATATATATATACATGTACATATACATATACATATATATGTACATATAGATACACATACACACACATATATATATATATGAACATTTGTTACAAATGAACAACCAGTAGACAATATATAGACAGTAGTTATATATATATAACACATCAGACTTGTCTACTGGTTCATTTGTAAGGCTTTTCATCAACAATAAATTTAAGCAAGTATCTTATTAGAAAAATTACAAAAACTTTAATAAAACTATTAATTTTATCAAGTCCTTTTTTATTCCTTAAACTTGCTGATATCGGATACATATTAACACATTGTATTAAAATGGAGGAACCTAAATTTAGTTTCCATACATGTTCCATGACCACACATACATTGCTCCCTCTAGCTACAGCGTCCCTTTTTAAATATTAGTACAGAACTTAGCCTTTAAAACCGGATACATCTCAAATTTACTTGGTCCCTCACCTTTGTGGTTCCATCTTCAGAACATTTTGTAGCATTATTTTTATATATATATATATATACATAAAAATTGCCATTAATATTTTAATTGCCTAATCCCATGCAGGCCAGGACATAGTTTAATACGCAGTCGATCTAGGATTGATTCCTGTTGGTGGTCCTATAGGGGCTGTTTCTCATTCCAGCCAGTGCTCTACAACTGGTGTAACAAAGGCTACACTATTTATTATCCTGTCTGTGGGCTGATGCATATAAAAGGTCCCTTATTGTTAATCGGAAAGAGTAATCCATTGTGTGACAGCAGCAGGTTTCCTCCCTAATATTATCTGTGTGATCCCTAAACATGTTCCGACTCTATATATCCGTAATTAAAATGACTTGAGTGCATTGTTAAATAAAAGATTCCTTCCTTTCAAATCTAAAACAGTGTCAGTTACCTTTGACAAGAGGCACAGTTTCAAAGGCTATCACTTTCAACCTGATTAATAAACCAGTTAAAACAACAAATTACTGTAAATGGTAACAATACAATGTTTTAAATGTAAGACACACATTAACACAATGCAAATATCATTTGATCATTGGTTTATAATGATAATAGAAAAAGAAAATAATAAATATGTGTTGTCTATTGTTTCTCGATATAATTTTATTGATTTTGTAAAGTCTGTTTTTATTAGAAAATAGAGATCCTGGTAAAAAAAGATTAAATCCAAGTGTTATCAAAGTCATCATCACATACTGAATAGCCCCAATAATATTGCATATGGTAGTTTGGAAAGTCAGTGAAAAAGGTTCTGGTATCCTTCTTATGCACAGAAACATGAGATACTGTAGAAAAGAATCGCTGAATCTAATACCAGTGTTCTCCTTAGCATCCCTTAATTCACCCTAAAACTTGAACGCCCTTAATTCATCGTGAAAGGCCCATTTTTCATCCAAGAGTTGCCAGTTCTCTTTTTGTCCATAAACAGGGATCACTGATACCTAGAAAAAAATAAGAAAAATTGGTAAATTTCTATGATATATAAGTATGAAAGTTTTATATTGTGTATATTGAATATTATTGAAATATTTGAATACACATAAATGTATTTGTGAAGACATATTGACATCTGTCACTGATGACAATAATACTTATAAATACAATCAGCTCCCCTTTTCTTTCTTTATTTGCTGCAACAAATTCAGATAACTTGTATAATAAATGCATGTAACATAATTTATGTTTTTAATAAAATATGGTGGCTATCACCAACTTGTGGATCAATATCCAGTTTTATTATTAGTATTTATTTATTTTTAATCCCAAACAAATGATTTAATACATCTGATATCCCACCCTGAAATGTTTATACCTTTTATTTTTATTATTAAAAAATCAACTTACACATTACAAATACACCTGTGGATCACTTCTTCAATAAAAAAAAAAGTAAAAACATTATAATTAACATATAATATAATTAATAAATGGAAATATTTCAGAACCTTTTCATATGAAACAATATATATATGCTTGATTGCACACACACACGCACAGCTCCCTGTTATTTAATTAAAAATATAAATACTCCAGCCACCTACATATTTTATGGCATAATACAATATAAAATATATTCAGATTTTTGTTTTACCCACTATAATGGATCTGTCAATACAAACAAAAAGTTACATAAAACGTTGTTTGTCGATTGACTGGGTAGGCCTACTGTTCACAGAGTATCTATCTTTGTTTCCATGTCAGTTTGGTGGGGGCTTTTATTATTATTATTTTTTATTTTATTATCTTTTTCAATTTTCATTTCAATAAATACTGACGTGTATTAGTATTACGAATGAATAACATACAACAAACCTTGTATAAAATGACGATCTCCGTTGTGGGATGGGCAAAGTTGATCAGCTTTAACTGTTCAACGTTTCGCTTCCACTGTATTTGATGAAACTAATTTCATAATCCTTAGTACAGTGACTTGTGCATCTAACAACAAGTATGAAATTACCATGACAAAATACCATTCATCACAAAACAGTCTACACTGATTTAATTGACGGAAAAAAACATTCGATTGTTCATTATACAACTGGTTTCTTGCCTCCCAGCGCTGACGCGGTACCAATCAAAATACGTCACGTGGCAACGTTTGTTAAAATGCTCCACTATTTTGAGGGCTAACAACAACGTATAAATTACCATACAAAATACCATTCATCAAAAAACATTTATATATTTACTAGGACTGCCCGATCTAAATTTGCGTTACAAATTGTCAGTTGTTTACTGTATATTAAATATTGTTTGGCAAAATAACGCACAAAATTATTTATTGTAAAGTCCTTTTTCCCTGTTTGTTTAAATATCAAAATTGCCCCAGTAATTGTTCTGTCCCAGGTTGGACTACTGGCATCCGGTGGCCGAAACTGGGATAGACATGCTCGAAACCTTCGTGGTATAGGAGCATGTAAATATTTTATTGATTGATAGACATATACAGTTAGTAGCATATGATACAGAATTCTATAAACTAACACTGTTGATGAAGTTCAGGATCGGATGATTCCCGTGGACTCCTTCAATGGGAATCCATATGGATTCTCGTGAAAAAAAGCCAAATTTTTAGCCCTGAAATTTGTATTAGTTGTTTTATCGCCTTTTTAAAGTTTACGTGCGTTTAGTTGACTGTTCTTTATTTGGACATACATGAGTTGTTTGTCTTTTAAACTTTCCTCAGTCTAAAATCATGTGATGTCAGTAGAGACATCTGACATGCATGCCGTTTACGCAGAACTCCACAGTTTTGCATGCATTTTCAAGCAATGTTTTGATTAAAGGTGACCATTTGTAAATGTTACAATTTACACGTCAAAATACGACGTTTATCAGTTGAACAATGCACATATTTCCTACTTTTAACATTTAATAGCCGAGAATAAATTAAACTGATAACGAGCAAATATATCTTCTAAAAAAACAAAGGCTTAATTATTATCTACGTAAATAGCCTTGAAAACTCAACAACACGGAAGTCGAATCCTAAAGTTTAAAAATTGATAGCAATATCGTGCATAACGTCAATACGTAATGAGGGCCACAGCTGTGCACAATACAGAGTCGAAGGGGCGTTTCACAAAATAGTAGCCGATTCCATGAATATCTCTATCTAGTGCGTCATCTATTAGAGGACAGCTCACATCCGAGGACATTCTTTACTTGAGATTGCACCCCTCTGGCACTGCCATTGGGCTATTTCTTGTTCCAACCAGTACTCCACAACTGGTTTAACAAAATGCCGTGGTATATATTATCCTGTCTGTGGGATGGTGCATATAAAAAGAACCCAGATAGCTGCTAATTGAAAAAGAGTAGCCCAGGAAGTGGCGACAGCGCGAATCCTTTAAATTTCTGTGTGGTTCTTAACTATATGTCCGACGACATATAACCATAAATAAAATGTTTGTCGTTAAACAAACCATTTCCTCCCTTCCCTCCTGCACTGCCACAAAGAGGCTACTACTCAGATTAAATTACTAAATCAAAACTACCACTGGACATACTTCTTAATTAGTGCTATATATATATATATATATATATATATATATATATATATATATATATATATATATATATATATATAATCTTTATTGGTAGATGTGGAATAGGTCAGCAAGTAGGCACAATTACCACTAAAGATTTTCGTTTGATTATGATGTTATAGGTACTTGCCACACCTTTAAATCCAAGTATTACCTAGACGTCGCTGATCACAGCTTCATGTAATCAATCTGACAAGACAAGACAAGACAATAATTTATTACACTCGGGCCGTATTCTACGGCATATGAGGACATGTGTTCAGTGGTAGGACATGGTTTACAGGAGCAAAGATAGTAGTAGTACAGACATAATACAAATGCGAAAATAAGTAAATGTGATATTTTATCAATGGTATATAAAGATAGCTTATGATGTAGTAAATAATGTTATATGTTTGCTACATATAAACTTTGGGTGGGTGTGTACGAAACATAACATCCATGAAGCCATTTCGAGATCTTAATTATACACGCCAAAGGAGGTGAGAAACATACACTGCTAAAAAACGATGTGCTTTTTTCCTGTAGTTTTTTGTTGATGATATTTAGTTATGCACAATTTTAAATATTAGAGTTGCACTGCATGCATATGTTTGTGTTTAAAACATGCCAGCAAGTTGGATGTAGTACTGCATGGCACCCGATCGGTGATGTACATACACGTCGACCTGTGGTGTTGTTAAACGCCCATTCATTCGTCCCAGTGTGCGGGAAAACGAAGATCGCCGAAGAATACAATGCCTGCCTTCCTTTATGAACCCGACAGTCATGGCAATTTAGATATTTGATAAGAAGATTTATTAAACAACACTCGAACACACTGCAGTGTGTTACAAGAGGACAATTTAAATACGTAATTCACATACATGATGATAGCTGCTTCAGGGTCTGGTATGTGCCATAGTGAGCTGTCATCTAGAACACGTGCAGTTAAACATCCTCCAGGGAGTGGTTTCCAGGCGTAGCATTAAGGACCTTTTCCCAGGCGTCCATTTGTTTTCCAGTGGACTCATTTGCTTCTGAGTTGGCTCATTTCCATGAGTCCATTCTCAAAATCCACGAGTGCATATTTCTTTCCCGGAAATAACAGGTTATTATACCCTTTATTTTGGTACCAAACACGATATGTTTATCTTTGAAAATAACAAAAGTTTGAAAAGAAGGTAACGAGGACTAGAATGTTATTCAGTTTCAAATTCCCTTTATTTTGACACCAAACTCGATAAAACATTGATTTAACAACCCCCCCCCCCCACACACACACACACACACACCACCACCACCACCACCACCACCGCCACTGACACCGGGGTAAGAATCCCTATCCCAGGGATATGAATACATAGAGGCAAGGAAATGCGTAACCCCTGTGTCAGCATTTCAGAAACAAATTGGGACGTAAAGAAAAAGAAAATTTGCTTGCACCATCCCCCCCCCCCCCCCCAACAGTGTTTTGCACCTTAAAACGCCTCTACATACCTTAAACTATCGCCAGAAGTCATGCTTAAAACAATGGCCGCCTGAAATACATTTCATATAAATTTTCTAAAAAACCCCAAACATGCCAGGGGACGCGGGAAAATGCTTTTCCTACGCAGCCGCGGCGCGTGCTTGTTTGGGCCTCTCCGGATTACTAGTCCTTCAAAAATGAGATAAAAAACATCGATTTAATCATGATCATGTTGGCCGATAATTTATAACCGCTTATTATGAGCCATGTGTTACATCACTACATTTCTATTGACTGTACACAGTACATAGTACACACCATAGGGCCTTCGAACACTCCAAACACGTGGATGCGATATGTCAGTGTAAGTGGCTCACTGCCGATAGCTTTTGACAGCCGTTAGCCATTATTATCAAGTTAGGTTAAATTTCAATGTTCAACCAAATAATTAAACAAATCCACACAATACCTAAACTATACACTCCCCCAAAATGTTCTGTTACACCATCAACTACTTGAATATATGTATGACAGACTATTTGATATGTAATAATTACTACAATCGTTAAAAAGTGTTAGTCGACAACATCTTTAAAATTGCAGCAAATTCAGGAATGTCTCTTTAATATACATGTAAAGACACTAATATGTTTTGTAGAACAATATATGTAATTACAATCGTTAAAACGTCTGTTAGTCAATAACATATTAAAATTTGATTAAAAGTCAGGAATGTCCCTTTAATGAGGGCTAAAACTAATAATAGGTCTAACATTTAAAAAAAAAGAAATTTACGATGCCAAGCATATAATTTTAACATTTACAGTCGGTAACAATCTCGGTCTCGATTCAATCCACCTTGATTAATCTCTGCAATTCGTTCATATTCCCTAGAAGCTCTCTTGCAGACGGTCTCGCGGTGGGGTGAAACTTCCAGCAACGATTCAGCACGTCCAGGAACTCCCCGGAGAGCGTGATGTCGTCTGGAACGGCGGGCAGCATACCACCCTCTCCGACCTGTCTGCGCAGCTGCAGTTCGTTCAGCCCGTAGAAGGGTTCCTCCTCCACGGTAAGCTCCAGCATCAGCAGCCCCACGGAGTAGACGTCTGCCATCATGTACTGCGACGAATCGAGCATCTCCCCACGGAGGACTTCCGGCGCGGAGTAGCGGGGCGTGCCTCGGTTTCTGAACGTCGCGTCCTGCATGGACATGGATGTCCCGGTCTCCGCCTTCATCATGCTCAGGCCGAAGTCGGTGATCTTGGCTGTGACCATCCTGTAGTCCTTCTCCTTGTCTTCTTCTTCCAGGGGGATGTCGAGCAACACGTTCTGGGACTTGATGTCGCAGTGAGCCACGCGTTTCTCGTGCAGGTAGGTTAGACCCGCGCACGCGTGTCTGAGCATGCGTATCTTCTCCTTGTCGTTGAACGCCATCTTGGAGGGAGAAAAAAAACGTAGGAAATAAAGGAAGGAAATGGTTTAGTTAACGACGCACTCAACACATTTTATTGACGGTTATATGGCGTCATGAAAAAATACGAGTCTAGGAATTGTTAGTTTTAACACCTCGGCGCATTTGCCCCTTACCCTCCCCTCACTTGAGGATGAAAATGTAACTTTTTGTTTTTTTATCCTACACGTTTTTAAATGATATATTAGAGATACTATGGAGCCAGTATGGAGGCTGTGACCACCCCCGCCCCCTCACCAACTAGAGGGAGGGAGGGAGGGGGACGGAGAGGGGGAAAGGGAGAGAGTGTGTACCTGCTGCTTATGGAGAGCATCAAACAGACTCATATTCATGAACTCCATAACGATGCACAGGTTGGGGGTTTGAACGCACGCCCCTATGAAGGCGACGATGTTGTCGTGTCTCAGATCACTGACGAGGCGGACCTCCTTGATGAAGTCCTCCAGACGGCGCCTGGAAACGTTCTGCATGTGCAGCTTCTTCACCGCCACAATCGTGCCCCTCCACCTGGCGGACAAAGTTAAAAAGCCATGTTGACATCATTTCATTTCAACTTATTTTCGTGCTTATATCCAATTAAGGTTCAAGCACGTTGTCATTGGCACACACCTCAGCTATCTGGGCTGTCCTCCTAGGATATTGGGTTAGGGTTAGTGAGAGAGAAGAGGGTGTAGTGGCCTTACACCTACCCATTGAGCCCTTAAACACTCACTTTGTAGTGGGGGTTGGTACCGGGCTGCAAACCCTGTACCTACCAGCCTGTAGTCCGAGGCTTAAAGGGACATTCCTGACTTTGTTGCAATGCTATAAAGTTTCTGGCTAATAAAACCTTTTTTAATTGTTAGAATGACAATTTACTTACATTTCCTTGTCCAGAATATCTATATCTGTATATCCAATGTGTTTTTGGTCCCCCAAATGTTCGTAGTAGCTCAATATGCATTTTTGCCAAATATTTTTTCGTACGTATCCATTTATTTTCCCCTTCAACCGTCAAATAAAGTCTATTTTTAGACGGCGGATTCCCTTCGACTTGTCATGCATTTGAAGCGCATCACGTGACCTTTTTGTGACGTAGAGCACATGTAAATACCATGCTGCCTGGTCATTTCGTACCCTAGTCATTTCGTACCATTGCAAAAAGTCATTTCGTACCTTAATTATTTCGTACCATTGTGAGAAGTCTTTCCATACCATAGTCATTTCATACCAGTATATAAAAAACGAATCGACCATAGCATAAAAGCAGTGTTTTTTTGTTTTTTAAATTTACTTTGACAGTTTGAAAATCAGAACACATTATTGTGCAGCATATCGTTATTGATTTACCATAACACCTGTCAACTGTTATTTCCACTTTACCTGACAAGAGCCGTATTTGGTATGTACTACTAACGGCCAACTTCGATGTTTTGTGAAATTGGCTCCAATTGACCAAAGTGTGCTTTTTTACATTCATAATTAATACATATGCTAATAATAATAAATAAATATGATTTTTTTTTTTCAGTTACCAGCTGAAATGGTCGAATATTACTTATTATTACTCGTTATCTTATTTGTTTAAGAAATAAACAATAACAACCACTGAACACATTGACTACCCTATCGATTACCAAATCAGCCAGTTGCTCATGTTTATTACTTATACACAATGACAATTATTTTATTTTTTTTGCTGATCAGAAACGCCCTTAAATTAACAACAAATTTGTTTCAGTGTATGGTACGAAATGACTTGATCTTTTTTTAGGGACAAAATTAAATATTTAATGATTTATAAAGTCAGTTGCAGGTGGTGTTTGCATCTTATATACGTAATTAGATTGGGTACGATATGACTTTCAATTTTGCAATGGTACGAAAGGACCAAATTAGGTACGAAATGACTATGGTACAAAAGAACCAAGCTACGAAATGACTATGGTACGAAAGGACCAAGGTACGAAGTGACTAGCAACCGGCCGAAACGACCAGATACCCATAAAATTGCACCGTCACAGTATTATGAGTATAATGCTTGGGTTGGGGCGAGTTGACTAATGGACAAAGGTCCGATCTTTCCAACATCTATAGATCTCTATAGCTATAAGTACAAGTGACCCTAACCCTAAATGCTAGAACGATCAGAAGGCTTGCCAAGCCGAAGGCAATAGAAAAGAGACAAGATCAAAAAGTTATTGAAGTTGAAAAAAAAGAAGAAAAAAAAGAACATTGTTATGAAATCTTGGAATTGTTATCGGCATCATTTCTACTTGTTTCTTTTAAAATGCGTCCATTCGTATCGCTTAATTCAACGAATTTTGTGTAATACTACTGACTTGTAGGAAACAAATGGAAAGTCGTTGGTAATCAATGCAAAACGTCAATAAATAAATAACATTGAAAACGTGCTTTCCATACGGTTCGTCCACTAGACAATTCGTCCACGGACGATTGGTCCACTCGATGACTGCATTTTTTTCATACATATTAATAGTTATTTCTTTGACATTGTAATCGTTTCTTAACATTATTTTGTGGTGTACTATAACCAAAAAAGTAAAATAGAGTTAGAATTCAACATTAATATCCATTTTTTATTAACTGTTTGTATTCATTATCATGCCCCGGACGATTCGTCCACTGACGATTCGTCCACTCGCTCGTACATTATCTCGCATGTCACGATGTGGTAAATAGGTAATGCAAGCCTCCGCGTCGGAAGACTTTATTACCCTCCCCCATGTCATGTTCTCCTTCAGTGGCGTACATTATATCCACTGTACCCTCCCTCGTCACATATTATCCCCATATGCCTAATAACCTCGAAATAAAATAAAAACTCGTTGTCTTCAATTCCAATATAATTAAATGTACATTAAAAAACAATTCAACAAATGTCATTCAAACAAAGCGTGTTGTTTTAGACGCGACTTGATTCAACTTTCCGGATCTCGTTTCACGGACTGTGTTTCCGTTGACTGGTGATCGCATTGAGTCAGTTTTGTCGGAATCGAACGGAAAGGATCGGCGATCTCCGTAACCCCCCCCCCCCCCCCCCCCCCCCCCCCCCCCCCCCCCCAAAAAAAAATAATTCAAAAACAAATCACGCACTTACTGAAATGTGCATCTGCTAGATCGGGGAACTTTCTCGGATTGAATCATTGCTAAAACTAGGTTGTAGAATCGAACTTTTTGTTGAACTTTGGAGTAATCATCTATCAACAATGGGACCGGCCTCGGTGGCGTCGTGGCAGGCCATCGGTCTACAGGCTGGTAGGTACTGGGTTCGGATCCCAGTCGAGGCATGGGATTTTTAATCGAGATACCGACTCCAAACCCTGAGTGAGTGCTCCGCAAGGCTCAATGGGTAGGTGTAAACCACTTGCACCGACCAGTGATCCATAACTGGTTCAACAAAGGCCATGGTTTGTGCTATCCTGCCTGTGGGAAGCGCAAATAAAAGACCCCTTGCTGCCTGTCGTAAAAAGAGTAGCCTATGTGGCGACAGCGGGTTTCCTCTAAAAACAGTGTCAGAATGACCATATGTTTGACGTCCAATAGCCGATGATAAGATAAAAAATCAATGTGCTCTAGCGGCGTCGTTAAATAAAACAAACTTTACTATCAACAATCGGAGAAGTTGGGTCATAACCCCTACCCACCCCCCTATGAAAATCTCAAAGGATTTACACGATTTGGAAAAACGATCCTTAGAGACCCAGAAAAATCGGAAAATCCGGCATATGCCAGAAAACTTTCACCCATGGAAATGTACTGAGGAAATAAAAACCCAGTAGACGAATCGTCCGGAACTGATTTTTTGTAGTGGACGAATCGTCTCGAATTCCTCAGTGGACGAATTTTCAGTGGACGAATCGTCCGTGGACAAATTGTCCAGTGGACGAATCGACTGCATCCCAAAAACGTGTACTCACCGAAGCCATGTTGAATATTGCATTGTGGGAAATTTGTGTTCTCGTCATCACTGCGACCTTTCCGCAAGGATTTCAAATAATCGTGTCATGGGGAATCCCGAAAGTATTGTTCTATGTAAGTATTTCAATTTCGCTATTTTCATTGATTTTTTTTACACAAATGTATTACAGGTGAGTTTACTAATCCATATTACTGTCATTTTATTAGCTTTAAAGTCAGGAATGTCCCTTTAATCACTGAGCCGCCGAGGCCGGTTATGTTGGCATTGAAGGCAATGAAAAGGTAGTTAGTTGTTGCGTTGAATTTGCCACGTGACAGTGTCGGTATCTTCTACAATGATTTTAAATAATATTAATCAATATATGTTTTCGACTTGGCAGTACTCCTACAGGCGGTGCAGGAAGGATGAAGTATTATTTTGCCTTGTCCGCATCGGTCATACATATTTGACGCGTTCATTTGTTTTAAAGGAAGACCTTCCTCCTCAGTCTGAACATTGTCAGTGTGCACTAATTGTGCGTCACATTTTGGCTGAGTGTGATCAGCTGAAGCCGACGAGAAATGATATTCTAAATATTTGGCAACCGAAATGTTTTGGAATCTTTTAAATTCCACCCAGAATTAATTTTAAATATTTCTTCATTCCTTCATTCATTGTTTTGTTTAAAGACACCAGTAGAGCACATTGATTTATTTAATCATCGGTTTTTGCATGTCAAATATTTGTTAATTCTGTAGCAAGGGATTTTTTATATGCACCATCCGACAGACAGGATAACGCATACCTACAGCCTTCGATATACCAGTCGTGGTGCACTGGGTGGAATAAGAAATAGCCCAATGGACCCACCGACAGGGATCGATACTCATCCGGTCTCGTTGGTGTCGTGGTTAAGCCATCGGACATGAGGCTGGTAGGTACTGGGTTCGCAGCCTGGCACCGGCTTCCACCCAAAGTGAGTTTTAATGACTCAGTGAGTAGGTGTAAGGTGCCCAGGATAGAGTGCTTGAACATTTAATTGGATATAAGCACGAAATTAATTGAAGACCACCACTACACCCACTCCTTTCTCACTAACCTCTAATACACTGTCCTGGAGAGACAGCCCATATAACTGAGGTATATGTGTGCCCAGGACAGAGTGCTTGAACAGTTAATTGGATATAAGCACGGAACTAAATTGCAGACCACCACTACACCCACTCCTTTCTCACTAACCTCTAATACACTGTCCTGGAGAGATAGCCCATATAGCTGAGGTATATGTGTGCCCAGGACAGAGTGCTTGAACATTTAATTGGATATAAGCACGGAACTAAATTGCAGACCACCACTACACCCTCTCCTCTCTCACTTGCCACGAATCAACTGTCCTTGACAGAGTGGTTGAACCTTAATTGGAAATAAGCACGAAACTCTATTTGAAATGAAATGAAATGATCGATGCTTGACGACGTAGACGTCATATCTGTTCGCCATAGTGGATGAGATATTCTCAGAAATCTGAAACTGAATTGAAATGAAATGATCGATCGATACCTGGCGAAGAAGACGAGATATTCTCTGAAATCTGAAACTGAATTGAATGAAATTATCGATGGATCGATACCTGGCAAAGAAGAGGAGATATTCTCAGAAATCTGAAACTGAATTGAAATGAAATGATCGATGGATACCTGGCGAAGAAGACAAGATATTCTCAGAAATCTGAAACTGAATTGAAATGAAATTATCGATATATCGATACCTGGCGAAGAAGACGAGATATTCTCTGAAATCTGAAACTGAATTGAAATGAAATGATCGATCGATACCTGGCGAAGAAGACGAGATATTCTCTGAAATCTGAAACTGAATTGAATGAAATTATCGATGGATCGATACCTGGCGAAGACGACGAGATATTCTCAGAAATCTGAAACTGAATTGAAATGGAATGATCGATGGATACCTGGCGAAGAAGACGAGATATTCTCTGAAATCTGAAACTGAATTGAAATGAAATGATCGATGGATGGATACCTGGCGAAGAAGACGTCACCGAATGACCCACTTCCTATCTGTTCTCCGATCTCCAGCTCGTCGTAGTTGATGATGTAGTCTCTGCCGACGTCCACGTGTTCAAGATCTGTCCTCGGCGGTTGGGTGGAGCCCGTCTCTTCCTGCCAGCGAGACAACTCTCTCTGGCGGTTAGTGTAGTTTACAGCGTAGTCCGTGGCTTCGTTCACTTCTTCACCATCGACGCTGTAGTCATCGAACGGGAAGTCGTAGGATTGTTGTTGCTGCAAGATCAAAACTTGTGAATGAATGATTCGAGCAGAGGGTTCAACAAATCTACTATGTCGATGCAGTAATCACCGAACGGGAAGGAAGGAAGGAAATATTTTATTTAACGATGCACTCAACACATTTTATTTACTGTTATATAGCGTTGGCCATATGGTTATGGACCACACATATACTGATGGACCCATTGGGCTATTTCTCGCTCCAGCCAGTGCACCACAACTGGTATATCAAAGGCCGTGGTATGTGTTATCCTGTCTATGGGATGGTGCATATAAAAAATCATTTGCTGCTGATCGAAAGGAGTAGCCCATGAAGTGGCGACAGCGAGTTTCCTCTCTCAGCAGCTGTGTTGTCCTTAACCACATGTCCGACGCCATATAACCATAAATAAAATGTGTTCAGTGCGTCGTTAAAGAAAATATTTCCGTCCTTCCTAGCATTTAAAATAAAGGTAGAGACCTTACAACGGATGAATCGCTTTCTTTGCCAATATTTAAAGAAAATTCCGAAAATATTAACAGGCCCTTACTTAATTATGCTGAATATACATTTATAAACAAGTGACGTCATTAAAAATAACATGAAAATGAAATTATAACCTGCTATTGTCAGGTCATGTGACATAATCATGTTGATAGAAGTCATTGGTTTTATCTTAAATATTAGCATTATACATTTATAATTATAATAAGATAACCAATCAGAAACAAGTTTACAAATGCACATTTGTACTTAACAGGGTAGTCCGAGTACTCTGCTGTTCGAGAGATAGACGGACAGTTATGATCGCTCTCTCAGTCAGTGATAACTGGGTAGTCCGAGTACTCTACCGTTCGAGAGATAGACGGAGTTATGATCGCTCTCTCAGTCAATGATAACTGGGTAGTCTGAGTACTCTGCCGTTCGAGAGATAGACGGACAGTTATGATCGCTCTCTCAGTCCGTGATAACTGGGTAGTCCGAGTACTCTGCCGTTCGAGAGATAGACGGACAGTTATGATCGCTCTCTCAGTCAGTGATAACTGGGTAGTCCGAGTACTCTGCCGTTCGAGAGATAGACGGACAGTTATGATCGCTCTCTCAGTCAGTGATAACAGGGTAGTCCGAGTACTCTGCCGTTCGAGAGATAGACGGAGAGTTATGATCGCTCTCTCAGTCAGTGATAACTGGGTAGTCCGAGTACTCTGCCGTTCGAGAGATAGACGGACAGTTATGATCGCTCTCTCACTCCGTGATAACAGGGTAGTCCGAGTACTCTGCCGTTCGAGAGATAGACGGACAGTTATGATCGCTCTCTCACTCCGTGATAACAGGGTAGTCCGAGTACTCTGCCGTTCGAGAGATAGACGGACAGTTATGATCGCTCTCTCAGTCAGTGATAACTGGGTAGTCCGAGTACTCTGCCGTTCGAGAGATAGACGGACAGTTATGATCGCTCTCTCACTCCGTGATAACAGGGTAGTCCGAGTACTCTGCCGTTCGAGAGATAGACGGACAGTTATGATCGCTCTCTCACTCCGTGATAACAGGGTAGTCCGAGTACTCTGCCGTTCGAGAGATAGACGGACAGTTATGATCGTTCTCTCAGTCAGTGATAACTGGGTAGTCCGAGTACTCTGCCGTTCGAGAGATAGACGGACAGTTATGATCGCTCTCTCACTCCGTGATAACAGGGTAGTCCGAGTACTCTGCCGTTCGAGAGATAGACGGACAGTTATGATCGTTCTCTCAGTCAGTGATAACTGGGTAGTCCGAGTACTCTGCCGTTCGAGAGATAGACGGACAGTTATGATCGCTCTCTCACTCCGTGATAACAGGGTAGTCCGAGTACTCTGCCGTTCGAGAGATAGACGGACAGTTATGATCGCTCTCTCAGTCAGTGATAACTGGGTAGTCCGAGTACTCTGCCGTTCGAGAGATAGACGGACAGTTATGATCGCTCTCTCACTCCGTGATAACAGGGTAGTCCGAGTACTCTGCTGTTCGAGAGATAGACGGACAGTTACGATCGCTCTCTCACTCCGTGATAACAGGGTAGTCCGAGTACTCTGCCGTTCGAGAGATAGACGGACAGTTATGATGGCTCTCTCAGTCAGTGATAACTGGGTAGTCCGAGTACTCTGCCGTTCGAGAGATAGACGGACAGTTATGATCGCTCTCTCAGTCAGTGATAACAGGGTAGTCCGAGAGATAGACGGAGAGTTAGGATCGCTCTCTCAGTCAGTGATAACTGGGTAGTCCGAGTACTCTGCCGTTCGAGAGATAGACGGAGAGTTATGATCGCTCTCTCAGTCAGTGATAACTGGGTAGTCCAAGTACTCTGCCGTTCGAGAGATAGACGGACAGTTATGATCGCTCTCTCAGTCCGTGATAACAGGGTAGTCCGAGTACTCTGCCGTTCGAGAGATAGACGGACAGTTATGATCGCTCTCTCAGTCCGTGATAACAGGGTAGTCCGAGTACTCTGCCGTTCGAGAGATAGACGGACAGTTATGATCGCTCTCTCAGTCCGTGATAACTGGGTAGTCCGAGTACTCTGCCGTTCGAGAGATAGACGGAGAGTTATGATCGCTCTCTCAGTCAGTGATAACTGGGTAGTCCGAGTACTCTGCCGTTCGAGAGATAGACGGAGAGTTATGATCGCTCTCTCAGTCAGTGATAACTGGGTAGTCCGAGTACTCTGCCGTTCGAGAGATAGACGGACAGTTATGATCGCTCTCTCAGTCAGTGATAAATGGGCAGTCCGAGTACTCTGTCGTTCGAGAGACAGACGGACAGTTATGATCGCTCTCTCAGTCAGTGATAACAGGTTAGTCCGAGTACTCTGCCGTTCGAGAGACAGACGAACAGTTATGATCGCTCTCTCAGTCAGTGATAACAGGTTAGTCCGAGTACTCTGCCGTTCGAGAGATAGACGGGCAGTTATGATCGCTCTCTCAATCAGTGATAACTGAACTTAAAACACTGAATGGCCGATTCCCGCACTAATTAATGAAACACAGATCCTATGTTTGACGCTAAATACCTTTCCATTGATAATTGTCGAGTTCGCCAATAACAAATATTTCACATATTAACCACTAATACACACACTACAAGAAGAAACCCGCCAGCACCTGAGCTTTATTGAGCTGCAGAGTACTCGGGCTACGTAACAGGGAGGGGCGGGACGTAACAGGCCCGTAGGAAAGACTTTGGGAGTGTGTGTGTGGGAGTGGGAGGTGCGGGGGGGGGGGGGGGGCACTGACGGATCGGGTACAAACTATATCAGATTTTGGTTACAATGGCAAACATTAATATGTAAAAAGACAAAAAACGGCTCGCAAGTGTGTGTGTGTGGGTGTGTGTGTGGGGTGCACGTGCCCCCTCCCCCCGGGTTCCTAACGGCCTGCGTAACCCAGTGGTAATGCGCTCGCTTGGTGCGCGGTCAATCTGGGATCTCGCGTTCCAGCCAGTGGACCACGACTTGTATATCAAAGGCCTTGGTATGCGCTATCCTGTCTGTTGAATGGAAAATTTAGTGGGTTTCCTCTCTGAGACTCTGTCTAAACTACCGAAAGTTTGACATCCAATAGCCGATGATTAATAAATCAATGTGCTCTAGTGATGTCGTTAAAGAAAAGAAACTTACATAACAGGGTTGAAATATGTGCAAACTTGATTTGACTGAACAAACTAACCTTTTGTTCAAGGTAGGCTACTAGATCATCGATGAGCTTGGTTATTTTGTCCTTCTTCGCTCGTCTCGGGTTGGGACAGGTCCCCCACGGCTTGTCAACTCTACCCAACTGCCGGTTCAGCTCCGTATCCCGGTATTTCTCGTCTTTTCTGGAGATCGGTACCGTGCCCAGCGGTTTCCCCACACGGTCGTGCTTTCGGTTGAAGGCGTTATCGACGTACACTTTTCCGGTCCCTCGCTTTTCACCCGATTTTGAGCCGGTTCCAAAAGGTTTCCCAACCCGGTTCAATTTCCTGTTCAGCGAGTTGTCCTTGTAGACCTTGGATGAAGACAAAGCCATCTGGTCGAATTTCGCATTAAGACCGCTGCCGCTCCCAGACTTAGACACTGAAGATAGAACGAATACCAGTTTCAACAAACATCAGTTAAGTTTATTTTCTTTAGCGCATTGCTTTATTAATCATCGGCTATTGGATGTCAGACATTTGGTAATTTTGACGAATAGTCTTAGAGGTAGTATTAAACCAAATAACTTCCGGCTTGGTCAAAGTTGGAGCTGCACGGAACCTTTGATAGACAAGTGAACACCACAAATCCTGAGATTGGTGATAAATATGAGTGTGTTGGTTGTAAAAAAAAAAAAAAAAAAAAAAATTCATCTGGGCAAAAAATGTATGCGATTTTATTTCATCTAGTATCACTGTGTCAAGTAGCCTTGTGCTTGAAACATGTATGGGGTACCTGTAAAAAAACCTGAACTAGAATTTTGTGCGGAACTAGGGTAGTCATGAGCAGCTTGACCACCAATATTTTTCTGATCCACTTTAAGGGTGAGGGGTGGTAGTATTTATATCCGTGGCGTTTATGTCGATTGATACGCTGCAGGTAGGAGTTTTAACCACATATGTTACTATTATCGTCTATGGGATTTGATTTGGTAGTATACACCCTACAGAGGAAACTCGCTACATTGTTTTCCATTTGTAGTAAGGGATACTTAAATATGCAACATCCCACAAACTGGACATATACGAACCCAACCAACCATGCTGGGGTGTCGTTAAACATTCATTCATTCATATGCCAGTCGTGGACCAGTGGCTGTAACGCGATATAGCCCAATGGGCCCACAGACGATTCGCGTGGGTGGAAATAAAATTAAGTAAGGAAGGAAGCACATTTTATTTACAGTTATATGGCGTCGGACATATGGTTAAGGACCACACATGCATTGAGAGGGGAAATCCGCTGTCGCCACTTCATGCGCTACTCTTTTTGATTAGCAGAAGGGATCTTTTATATGCACCATCCCACAGACAGGATAGTACACACCACGGCCTTTGTTACACCAGTTGTGGAGCACTGGCTGGATAAAATTAAGTTTTAATTTGTTTTTAAAATGTAATATCTATTGAATGAATGTTTTACGACATATCAGCACGAAATATATATTGACGGTTATGTGTAAATGTATAAATAAATCGACGATCAACATCTTTATATAAATTCAAAAGTTAAATGTAAACAGTTTAAAGAGCCGTGAACCCCCGCCCCCCCCACACCCACCCCCCACACAAACACACACCAAACACCAGCCCCGCCAAAAAAAAATTAAAAAAGGAGAAAAAGAAATAAAAACAAGAACAACCAGTTACCACACTGACAAATGGACAAAAATACACTTTTTCCGCATCATCATCATCATCCAAGTAGAAGATGTTCCACTGTCATACATACTGTCAATCGTGGAAACATAAAGCTCAGTCTGAAACATATACTAGTATTTTGATGCAAGGGAATCTAAAATTTAATCCAGGGCTTTCACTACTGTCATTGGCAATATGGATGCCTGCCACAGGATATGACACTTACCAACGGCTGTACCAAGTTCCTGTCCTACTCGACCTAACCTTTGGTTGTAGGCATTGTCGACGTACGTCTTTGACGACGATCCAGAGGACCCACTTCTAGAGTGGACTGCCGTCCCGTGTTCCATTCCAACCCGTCCAAGGCTGCGGTTCATTGCGTTGTCGACGTATGTTGAAGATGAAACTCCAGAGGAGTAGCTTCTACCACCACTGGAGGACCCACTTCTAGAGTGGACTGCCGTCCCGTGTTCCATTCCAACCCGTCCAAGGCTGCGGTTCATAGAGTTGTCTACGTACGTTGATGATGAAATGCCAGAGGAGTAGCTGCTACCACCACCACCACCGCTGGAGGATCCACTTGTAGAGTGGACTGCCGATCCTCGATCCATTCCAACCCGTCCAAGACTGCGGTTCATTGCGTTGTTCACGTAATGTCCTTTCGGCATTTTCGATTATTTAACCCTGAAACAACAAATGTTCATGCTTATATTCAAAATGTTCAGTAGAATAGAATAGAACACAATAGATGTTGAACCACACCCCAACACGAAAAATGCATCGGCTGTTGGGTGTCGAACTATGGTAAATGCAAAACTCAAAACTTCAAAATGTTCAAAGTCAGGCACGTGTGCAGGAGTGTTTTGGGTTCGGATCTCCTCTCCTCTCTCAAGCAAATTTGTGTCTTTTTTTAATACAATTTCAAGGGGAGCACGACCCGACCCTCACTCGTCAAAGTCCAGACCCCCTTCTAAAACATTTTGCACATGGGCCCACGATATGCATCACAGGCACGGCTGGGCTGATGATACTGAATCAAAAATATTATTGGTAGTAAATCTTAAGGAAGAGATGCATTTGACTTGTAGAAAGTAGGAAATTGCATTTCAAGACCTAAAGTTTTCAACATTTTGCGGGGGAGCATACCCCCGCATCCCCTAGAAACTTTGTTTTGCGCCCTCGATCTCAAGCAGCCCCTCCAATGTCTACTTGCTTCCGCCGTGCCTGTATCATACATACTATTTTCAGCAGTGTCAACCGATTTCAATAAAGGCATGTAACAAAATAAAAGAAAATACGCGATACCAGTTGGAAGTTGATTATTAAAAACATGAAATTTAGCTATCACTTCGGTAAATCTTATCTCAGGTCAGGTCAGGTCAGGTCAGGTCAGGTCAGGTCATATGGCTCAGCGTGCACATTCATAGCAAGCTGTTGTAGCGCACCTGTCAAGTTGTACCCATTGTCCTCGGTCCCTAAATGTAGACACGCTTATCTTGTCTGCTAGGGGGCGGGACGTAGCCCAGTGGTAAAGTGTTCGCTTGATGAGCGGTCGGTCTAGGATCGATCCCCGTCAGTGGACCCATTGGGCTATTTCTCGTTCTAGTCGGTGCTCCACAACTGGTGTAAAAAAGGCCGTGGTATGTACTATCCTGTCTGTGGGATGATGCATATAAAAGATCCCTTGCTGCTAATCGAAAAAAGTAGCTCATGAAGTGGCGACAGCGGGTTCCCTCTCTCGATATCTGTGTGGTCCTTAACCATATGTCTGACGCCATATAACCGTAAATAAAATGTGTTGAGTGCGTCGTTAAATAAAGCTGCTAATCGAAAAGAGTAGCCCATGAAGTGGCGACAGCGGGTTTCCTCTCTCAATATCTGTGTGGTCCTTAACCATATGTCTGACGCCATATAACCGTAAATAAAATGTGTTGAGTGCGTCGTTAAATAAATCCTCTCTTTGACTGTCAAAAATAACCATATGTTTGACATCCAATAGCCGATGATTAATAAATCAATGTGCTCAAGTGGTGTCGTTAAACAAATCAAACTTCTTCCTGATCCCAAGAGATCGGAGTTTTCGACTAACAGCGAATTTAAAATAAGGAAATTGCTGAGTATATATAGGTACAGGTAGCGTGTAGCTTATGAATCGTAACCCGTCTGAATACGTTAAATATGTATGACAGATGAGAACCCGGCACAAAATCAACTTCATCCATCACAGGAGGACTGCCACTGACAGAGCTTGTTCGCAATAGCACTTTTGTAACGCCAACAACAGGAACAAAGGTTGATCGTACAAGAGGCTGGTTAAAAACAGTCACGATAAGTTCTTGTTTGCAAGGTTTATTCATTATTGATAAAAAAAAACTAGATACTGAAAAAAAAAGTTTTGTTTAACGACACCACTAGAGCACATTGATTTATGAATCATTGCTATTGGATGTCAAACGTTTGGTAATTTTGACATAGTCTTTAGAGAGGAAACCCGCTTTTTTATCCAGTAGTAGCAAGTGATCTTTCATATGCATCATCCCACGGACAGGATAGCACATACTACGGACTTTGATATACCAGTCGTGGTGCACTGAACTAGAAATAATCCAATGGGCCCACCGACGGGGATCGATCCTAGACCGACCGTGCATCAAGGGAGCGCTTTACCACTGGGCTACGTCCCGCCCCCTCTAATTTATTGTAATTAAAATAGTGTAAATAAAAACTAAATCATATGTAGATGTAGATGTAGATGTAGATATAAATATATATATATATATGTGTGTGTGTGTGTGTGTGTGTGTGTGTTTGTGTGTGTGTGTCCGGATCTCTGCGTAAACCGGTCCATTTCTAAAGCCCCGTCCAGCTACCGTTTATCTCTTAGGTATAAATCTCTATCTAATCCGTATTCTGTCTACTCCGGACTCTGGATAAAAAATCAAGAACGAAAGAATCGTTCATGCATTAATTACCCCTGTCTACACCGGATTGGGATTTGACGGGCTGCTTAATTAGTTGAACAATGATCGTCATTTGCCAAGTAATCAGGACACCGTCGCAAGATCAAATACAAAATGTAATCACACTCGTGTGAAGTTTAGTCTTAATACGGTAGGCCGTTAGATCAATCGGATTAATATTAATGTGTGTGTTGATACCTAATGCCCCATTCCCAGTCTGCAGCTCGTCGCGGTAAGACGTGTTTGTGCACACTGCACGTGCTTTCGTGGCTCGACTTCGGGATCCTTCACTTTTGTTGTTTTTGTCAACGAATGAAGTTTTCTACTGGGATGTATGCGGCCATTGGAACTGATTGAATGCTGGAACGCTTCTCGTTTCGACAGTCTGCACCATCAGGTTGGATTCTTTTTTAGCGAGATCCCTTGCCTCCACGTCATTTCTCCGTCGGACTATGTTGACTTGTTTTTTTCGTGACTCGTATGACGGCCATTCTGCAGAACGCCACGGTTGTTCGCGTTTATTCTCTACATGTCCGCGCCTGTCCTAGCAGCACTGGAAGATTGATCGCCCCACTCTAAGAAGAAAAAGGAAGCGGGGTCGGCCCCTACTACTCTTTTCTAGACTTTACTTTGTTTGACTGTAATACCCTCTCGTATCCTCCGGAGTCGGGCCCGTCCGCACCACTATACCAACCCATGACTGGACTATACCCTAGTCTGATTCTCTCTCTCTCGTTCAGACGGATCCGGCTTCTCAAGATCTGTATTTCAGCACAGCACTACACCTTCAACGTCTATTGACTGTCAATCTAGGGGTTTTCTTGACGGGATGCAACCCATCTCGTCCCTACAAGCTGTGCACGAGGCCACTCACGTGGACATATAGATCGGACTTTAAACTTTTAGACCTTCGTTCAAAAGTTTATGTCGAAATTACTCTTTTTTTTGTGTACTATTAAATAGTCCGATCCTCCCTTCTTTCTCTTATTTATTTTGACTGTCCTTCTAAAATGCTCCAAATTATATAAATATTCGACCGAGCAATCAATTCTTTTTATTTCTGGCTTGTAACTTTTTTTTTTTAAATTCTATTAACTTTTTTTTACTAATTGCTATTTTTCTAAATTTTGTCCATTTTCAACTCTAACCCCCCCCCCCCCCCCCCCCCCATCCCGAGTCGTTTTTTAACGCATGCGTCTGCGTTAAAAAACGCAGACTCAAGGCAGCGGTTGCGTCTCGTGTGCGCCTACCTGCGATGCGTTCCTGTGATCCACTGACGATTTCTTTTATTAATTAATTTATTTATACTTTACTCTAGGAAAAATAACAAAGATTAAATGTAAATTATTAATACATTTTAAAACATAATAAACTTTATTTAAAACATAATGTACAATATACTTTTACGATATAAATCTTTCTTATTTCACAATTGTTTGTTTTAATTATTATTATTAGGCATAGTACAATGAATGCAATAATTTATATTTTTAAATTTCAACTATTTAGAAACATAATAAAAATTAAAAATTGCAGCAAACTCAGGAATGTCCCTTTGAGTATACTGTGAAATAATCGATTGCAAGTCTGGCTTGTATGACTGTGTTTCCCAACCATCCATGGGTTCAAATGTAATAGTTGATCGTGATCATTCAAGAACCATAACTCTGGATGAACTCTGTCTAAATCGGTCCTCTGTGTAAACCAGACTATTTCGACGGCACCAAGTGAGTCCGGTTTAGACAGAGTCCACTGTGTGTGTGTGTGTGTGTGTGTGTGTGTGTGTGTATATATATATATATACAAGGGAGTAGATAAAAGTAGCCGCTTAAGACAGGTGACCGCTGAGTACAGGTTGCCACATATATAGTCTTTAAAACATTTGTTTTCTTTCTTTCTTTACAGTCTGTACTGCTAATCAACGGATGTGTGCTTCACAGTTGACTATAAATCAACTTTTCACGTCGTCTCCTTCAGAACTAAAAGTTTCTTTTATTTAACGACGCCACTAGAGCACATTGATTTTTTTATCTTATCATCGGCTATTGGACGTCAAACATATGGTCATTCTGATACTGTTTTTAGAGGAAACCCGCTGTCGCCACATAGGCTACTCTTTTTACGACAGGCAGCAAGGGATCTTTTATTTGCGCTTCCCACAGGCAGGATAGCACAAACCATGGCCTTTGTTGCACCAGTTATGGATCACTGGTCGGTGCAAGTGGTTTACACCTACCCATTGAGCCTTGCGGAACACTCACTCAGGGTTTGGAGTCGGTATCTGGATTAAAAATCCCATGCCTCGACTGGGATCCGAACCCAGTACCTACCAGCCTGTAGACCGATGGCCTGCCACGACGCCACCGAGGCCGGTCCTTCAGAACTAATGCAAATGGAATGTATTAAATTAACCGTTCTCAACAAGGTTTTTTTTTAAATTATTTAATTCCTACTTCATGCAGTGTACTGTCATAGTAAGTGAATCTACAAATGTCAAGCGTAGCCTGCCCAGAGGCAATTAGATGCATTCCAGACAGGTTTGACATTATATATATATATATATATATATATATATATATATATATATATATATATATATATATATATATATATATATATATATATACGTGTCCAGAGGGCTTCAAGGTTTATATTACACACACACACACACACACACACACACACACACACACACACACACGGATACAAACCACAGTACGCCCCTGAAGGTTTGCTAACACGGTTATTGACTGGGGATACCCGTGTCATACGCCCGTCACAAGTATACCTTACCAAAACAAAATGGACGTCAGGAGATCCCGTTACGTTTTGGGATGGCGAATAACTGTTGACGGCGATGTAGCTAGGTGACCGTTGACGTTCACGACGACGTCGAACTGTGCCCTCAATGTGGATGTCGTCCGTTGGTAGCCACAAATAAAACTAAAATGTCTCGTTACAGAGAGGATCTTAGCGATAACTTCACAATGTAGAATGTGACCCAGATTTTAAAGCAGTTCACGCGATACAGAAGGGAAACAAAGTTCAATGACACTGAGCTTTATTTACGGCATCGATGGGAGATTTTCCACGAAATATCTCTACTTTCAGTTTACACCATCTCGAGGAAAGGAAAGGAATGGAATGTTGAACAAAAGTTAAAGTTCGTTTTGTTTAACGACACCACTAGAGCGCACTGATTTATTAATCATCGGCTATCGGATGTCAAACATTCGGTAACTGCGACATATAGACTTAGAGAGGAAACCCGCTACATTACTTCCATTACTAGCATGGGATCTTTTTATATGCATCATTCCACAGACAGGATAAAACATACCACGGCCTTTGATACTCCAGCTATACTGGCTGAAACGAGACATAGTCCAATGGGTTCACCGACGGGTATCGATCCTAGACCGACCGCGCATCAAGCGAACGCTTTACCACTGGGCTACGTCCCGCCCCCTTTACGACTGGAATGGTGAACAATACCTCGGACATATTTAATGACGCTGATCTTTATTTATGGCTATGACGACAGATTTTCCACGAAATGTCTCCACTTTCAGTCTCGCTACAGGTTGTTCTAGGAGGAAAGGAAAGTTCCAACAATACTTCGGCACATTTTAGATGAATGGATGTTTAATGACAGGAGCACGATAAAACAAACACATTATGATTATTATTTATTTTATTTATTTTTGACTCCTACTAGAGTACATTGATTTATTAATCATCGGCTATTGGATGTCAAATATTTAGTAATTTGACGTATAGTCTTAGGAAACTCGTTACATTTTTCCATTAGTAACAAGGGATCTTTTATATGCACCATTCCACAGACAGGATACCACATACTACGGACTTTGATATACCAGTCTTGGTACACTGAACTAGAAATAGCTCAGTGGACCCACCGACGGGGATCGATCCTACACCGACCGTGCATCGTGATCAGGGGAGCGCTTTACCACTGGGCTACGTCCCGCCCCCTCTATTGTAATTAAAATAATGTAAATAAAAACTAAATCAATGTCCAGGCCTGGGGGTAAGTTAAAATTGATTCCCGTCGTATACACAAAAACTGTTTGTTTGTTTTGTTTAACGACACCACTGGAGCACATTGATTAATTAATCACCGGCTATTGGATGTCAAACATTTGGTAATTCTGACTCGTAGTCGTCAGAGGAAACCCGCTACATTTTTCCAAATGCAACACGAGATCTTTTATATGCACTTTGCCACAGACAGGAAAGCACATACCACGGCCTTTGTCCGTACACTAGTTGGAACAAGAAAAAACCCAATCAGTTAAATGGTCGTCGTATACCACACATCTGATTTAGGGGGTGTTTTACTGAACACTTATCATTGGTTGGGGATTCGGATCTTTTAGCACCATCCCACAGACAGGATAACACATGCCACGAACTTTGATATACCAGTCTTGTTGCAATAGTTGGAGCGAGCAATAGACCAATGGGCCCACTGACGGGAACGCTCCCAAACCGACCGCGCATCAAGCGATCGATATACCACTGAACTAAAATACTACATTCATATCACTTAAATACGTTTTAAAGGGACATTCCTGGGTTTGCTGCATTGTAAGATGTTTCTCTTAAAGGGACATTCTTGAGTTTGCCACATTGTAAGATGTTTCTCTCAAAGCGACTTTCCTGAGTTTGCCACATTGTAAGATGTTTCTCTTAAAGGGACATTCCAGAGTTTGCCACATTGTAAGATGTTTCTCTTAAAGGGACATTCCTGAGTTTCCCACATTGTAAGATGTTTCTCTTAAAGGGACATTCCTGAGTTTGCCACATTGTAAGATGTTTCCGACTAATAAAATATTTCTACGATTAAACTTACATATCAAATATATTTTAGGAAATAAAATGAAACTTAACCTAGTACAAATATTAGAACGATCAGAAACATGTTTAATATACAGCCACTAATATATTATGCAGAAAAACAATTGATATGTAATTACAATTGTTAAAACGTCTCTTGTTAGTCGATAGCATCTTAAAAATTGCAGTAAACTCAGGAATGTTCCTTTAAGACCACTCTTAAGGTAACTAAAGTAGTGTAGGAAACAGAATAAAAATGATTTTCGTCAATTATTTCTTTCATATTAAACTGACAAGTAAATATTTTGTAAATACCAATTTAATGATACTCTACCTAATTTAGCATTTACTTGTTTGGGCTCTCATTGATGTACAAGGTGGTGTTTACTCGTGAAATTAAAATAAAGATGTCAGTAAACAGGAGATTTGTGACCTTTATTGGAACAGACTATAATACATTTTGGCGATATGTGTCAATTTCATTTACCCTTAAACATACTTTTAATTTAAAACTGCAAGTTAACTGATTATTTTGAATTGCAGCATACATTTTTAACCAGCATATTTAGTGAATATAAATTCAATATAAGTACATTTACACAATGTTGCAACCACTTAAAGGTGCTATGTTAGAAGTTACATGTGAGCATCTATTTGTGATAAAGATTCTCCAATAAAAAATTTATTTTCTACTAGTAGATAAAATTATTTCCTATAATCATTTATGGGCATATAGTTA
This sequence comes from Gigantopelta aegis, assembly GCF_016097555.1. Taxonomy (NCBI): domain Eukaryota; kingdom Metazoa; phylum Mollusca; class Gastropoda; order Neomphalida; family Peltospiridae; genus Gigantopelta; species Gigantopelta aegis. Next base: position 41,132,871 of record NC_054705.1, on the reverse strand, counting down.
AAGGTGTAGTCTTTAAATGTTATATCAAAATTGAATAAAAACATAATTTGCAATAGCTATCATTATGCAACTTTGAGATAGCACCTTTCATACCGGTATAATAGATTACAAACTCAGAATGGTTCTTTACAGTTTTACACAAAAGTTACTTATAAAAGTCTACAAATATTTTGTTTTGGAGAGGGATAGAGGTAAACAGTCATCAGAAACAGTCCCTCACATAATGTAACAGCAATGAAATTGACACATGTTGACCAAAATTTGTCATAGTCTGTTCCAATAAAGTACACAATTCACCTGTTTACTGGCATCTTTCTTTGAATTCCACGAATAAACACCATCTTGTGCATCAATGAGAGCCAAAACAAGTAAATGCTAAATTAGATAGACTGTCTTTAAATAGATATTTACAAAATATTTACTTGTCTGTTTAATATGTATAGCAGCCCATACACGATCAATTTAACTGACAATAATACTGATACGATATTATTGATGAATATTTATTGGTCACCAACTACGCAATTATTTACACAATATTTTAAGTCATTTGTCCTCTAGCCATTGCTGTAAGCTATTGTCTTTGCTTTTGATAAGCGAAAACATAAAAAAAAGAATTACATGGTCCAAACAATGGTTTCTGCAGAGAAAACAGTTTGGCCATGTTGAACTACTAAAGGAACTTAGAACAAATGAGCAGGCGTATTATCGAAATTTTCTTCGTCTGGATGAAATAGCAAATCAACATTATTAAATAATTAACATTTTATTCATAAAATACTAATTTATCTAATTTTGCATTAATGATGACATCAACAGGTAAATATGTGAAAATGCTTTTGAAAAAAAGCTAGTAAATATTGCAAGAAAACATAATTCAAAGTTAATATATATTTTAATAAAAATAAAAGAAACAAAGCAGACAGTGGATTGATAATTTTATCAATGTTATATTTATAAAGAAGAAGAAATTTTCTCTCTTCGTCTTTTTCCTGCCTGGACATGTTCATTCTTAGATTACTGGCTTCATAATGAAATAGTGTGCAATAATTTGACAAAGTGCCATCAACGACTCAACAGTATTGAGAAACCTTCAATAAACATCTACCGATGTTTGATTCTGTCAATATATTGTGTCAATCAAAAACTTGCTTCAATATCACACACTAATGATCAATAATATTTGCAATTATAATTGACAATATTATTGTCAATAAAATTGATCGTGTATGGGCTGCTTGAGAAACAATAGACGAAAATCGTTTTTATTCTATTTCCGACACTACTTTAGTTTTTAACGGCCACTCATGTAGTATTCTCCTTCTTCTTCTTTATCTTATTTTCGTGCTTATATCCAATTAAGGTTCAAGCATGCTGTCCTGGGCACACACCTCAGCTATCTAGGCTATCTGTCCAGGACAGTGAGTTAGTTGTTAGTGGTTAGTGAGAGAGAAGACGGTGTAGTGGTCGTACACCTACCCATTGAGTCGTTAAAACTCGTTCTGGGTGGGAGCTGGTACCGGGCTGCGAACCATACACCTATAAGCCTTGTGTCCGATGGATTATCCACGACACCACCGATGGTCTCCTAAATTCAAGAGCCATAACACTGTCAAAAAAATAGATAATTCCATTTCTGACCGAGTTATGGCCCTTGCATAAATTTCCATGATGTGTCAAAATTCGGTAAATAATTTCTGCGAAACGCAAACAGAATCACTAAATATACACGATGATGGTACGTGTATGTTCAAAGGTTCCGGTGGTACAAAAAAAAGAAGAAAAAAAAAAGAAGAAGAAATGTTTTATTTAACGACGCACACATTATATGTACGGTTATATGGCGTTAAACATGGTTAAGGACCACACAGATAATGAGAGAGGAAACCCGCTGTCGCCACTTCATGGGCTACTCTTTTCGATTAGCAGCAGGGGATCTTTTATATGCACTATCCCACAGACAAGGTAGTACATACCACGGCCTTTGAAATATCAGTCGTGTTACACTGGCTGGAACAAGAAATAGCCCAATGGGCCTACCGACGGGGATCGATCCCAGACCGACCGCACAGCGAGCGAACGATGTACCAATGGACTAAGCCCCCCCCCCCCCCCCCCCCCCCCCCCCCCCCCCCCCCCCCCCCCAGTTCTACAAAGTAACTTAAATGGCGATCAGCGTTTTAAAAGAGTGAGCATTCACTTTACGAATGTGCACTTGATGTGACACGTATACAAATACCAGCGTGCAGATGAGATAACCATTAAAAACGGTCATCACAGGCATGTCATGTCATGTCATAGGGTTTTACGTGCACATTCAGAACAAGCTGTTGTAGCGCACGCCTGTCGTCCTGCTATCCTGCCTGTGGGAAGCGCAAATAAAAGATCCCTTGCTGCTAATCGGAAAGAGTAGCCCATGAAGTGGCGACAGCGGGTTTCCTCTCAAAATCTGTGTGGTCCTTAACCATATGTCTGACGCCATATAACCGTAAATAAAATGTGTTGAGTGCGTCATTAAATAAAACATTTCTTTCTTTCTTTGTCACAACCTGGTAATTGAAAATACCACCAACACATAAACCGTTTTAAACATAAATGTTATTACACTAAACACCGCACATAACCCCCTAATATTAATATATGTATATGTGTATATATATATATATATATATATACTCTTCAAAAAAAGAAACGCAAAAGGGTACAAATGGGTTATAACTCCGATTTTATGTTTCCTACCGGTTCATGCTTTGTGAATATAAGGTCATTGCATGTCCCAAACACATTCCCACGGTTACATTCGATAAAACGCAGCTACTGTACAATAAAGTTCCAAAATGTGAATATTCGCAAAAACGCAGCCACGTGCAAACCATGTCACCACTGCACGTGCGTTGTCTGCACGTGCAGCATGAACACCGACAGTATAAAAGTGCAGGGTGTTCGCTTGCCTGGCCTCTGTATCTGGCCGACAGTTGACAATCCAGGACATGCCACGTCTCAGTGAACCGCAGAGAAACAATGCCATCGGCCGACTAAAGCAGGCGAATCCAGAACGGCCGTTGCCAGGGCATTCCATGTGTCCCCAAGCACCATCTCCAAACTGTGGGACCGTTACCAGCAACATGGATCAACACGTGACCTCCCTAGATCCGGTCGACCACGGGTCACTACCCCCGGGCAGGACCGCTACATCCGGGTACGCCACCTTCGGGAACGATTGACTACTGCCACCTCCACAGCCGCAGCAATACCAGGTTTGCGCAGGATATCCGACCAGACCGTACGGAACCGCCTACGTGAGGTTGGAATTCGTGCCAGACATCCAGTTCGAGGTGTCATCTTAACACCACAACACCGTCGACTCCGACTGCAGTGGTGCCAGATTCATCGACAATGGCCTCAACTGCGATGGAGACAGGTGTGGTTCAGTGACGAGTCCCGATTTCTGCTCCGACGTCATGATGGAAGATGTCGCGTGTATAGGCGTCGTGGTGAACGTAAAGCAGCAAACTGCGTGCAGGAAGTGGACAGATTCGGCGGGGGTAGTGTCATGGTGTGGGCAGCCATCTCACACACTGGCAGAACTGACCTGGTCCACGTGCAGGGCAACCTGAATGCACAGGGCTACATTGACCAGATCCTCCGGCCACACATCGTTCCAGTTATGGCCAACGCCAACGCAGTGTTCCAACATGACAACGCCAGGCCTCACACAGCACGTCTCACAAGGGCTTTCCTACAGAACAACAACATTAATGTCCTTCCTTGGCCATCGATATCACCGGATTTGATCCCAATTGAGCATCTATGGGACGAGTTGGACCGACGCCTCCGACAGCGACAACCACAGCCCCAGACCCTGCCCGAGCTGGCAGCAGCCTTGCAGGCCGAGTGGGCCACCATCCCCCGGGACGTCATCCGTACTCTGGTTGCTTCAATGGTCAGGCGGTGCCAGGCAGTTGTCAACACACGCGGAGGCCACACCCGGTATTGACTCCAGATGACCTTGACCTTGGTGGTGTGTCCTATCACTTACTCACAATGGACTAGAGTGAATTGTGAACAATCCTGCAACATTTGGTAATTATCGGACTCACCATTCAATAATTAAATCAATTCTCCAAATGTTACGACAATGTGGTTTTGCGTTTCTTCTTTTGAAGAGTATATATATATATATATATATATATATATATATATATATATATATACATACATATATATATATATTAATACAATACAATACAATACAATACAATACAATACAATACAATACAATACAATGCAATGCAATACAATATATATACTACAAACACAAGCATACAGTTAGTCCATTTATTCGCGTT